>NW_027365362.1:0-119671 GCF_046119375.1 Phyllobates terribilis
TTTTCAATGGCAAAAATCAATGAATATTGTAAATGCACAAACAGTAATATCTCCACATTGCAAGGTGCAATTCTGAAATTTTTTGCTTTTTCCTGTTAATCCTAGCATGATAAAGAAGATTCAAAGAGAGTGAGATGCCAGCTCCTTTCATTCAGTCAGTAGCTTCAAACATTTCTGGTATATGAAAAACATGTTTTCAATGGCAAAAATCAATGAATATTGTAAATGCACAAACAGTAATATCTCCACATTGCAAGGTGCAATTCTGAAATTTTTTGCTTTTTCCTGCTAATCCTAGCATGATAAAGAAGATTCAAAGAGAGTGAGATGCCAGCTCCTTTCATTCAGTCAGTAGCTTCAAACATTTCTGGTATATGAAAAACATGTTTTTCAATGGCAAAAATCAATGAATATTGTAAATGCACAAACAGTAATATCTCCACATTGCACGGTGCAATTCTGAAATTTTTAGCTTTTTCCTGTTAATCCTAGCATGATAAAGAAGATTCAAAGAGAGTGAGATGCCAGCTCCTTTCATTCAGTCAGTAGCTTCAAACATTTCTGGTATATGAAAAACATGTTTTTCAATGGCAAAAATCAATGAATATTGTAAATGCACAAACAGTAATATCTCCACATTGCAAGGTGCAATTCTGAAATTTTTTGCTTTTTCCTGCTAATCCTAGCATGATAAAGAAGATTCAAAGAGAGTGAGATGCCAGCTCCTTTCATTCAGTCAGTAGCTTCAAACATTTCTGGTATATGAAAAACATGTTTTTCAATGGCAAAAATCAATGAATATTGTAAATGCACAAACAGTAATATCTCCACATTGCACGGTGCAATTCTGAAATTTTTAGCTTTTTCCTGTTAATCCCAGCATGATAAAGAAGATTCAAAGAGAGTGAGATGCCAGCTCCTTTCATTCAGTCATTAGCTTCAAACATTTCTGGTATATGAAAAACATGTTTTTCAATGGCAAAAATCAATGAATATTGTAAATGCACAAACAGTAATATCTCCACATTGCACGGTGCAATTCTGAAATTTTTAGCTTTTTCCTGTTAATCCTAGCATGATAAAGAAGATTCAAAGAGAGTGAGATGCCAGCTCCTTTCATTCAGTCAGTAGCTTCAAACATTTCTGGTATATGAAAAACATGTTTTTCAATGGCAAAAATCAATGAATATTGTAAATGCACAAACAGTAATATCTCCACATTGCAAGGTGCAATTCTGAAATTTTTTGCTTTTTCCTGCTAATCCTAGCATGATAAAGAAGATTCAAAGAGAGTGAGATGCCAGCTCCTTTCATTCAGTCAGTAGCTTCAAACATTTCTGGTATATGAAAAACATGTTTTTCAATGGCAAAAATCAATGAATATTGTAAATGCACAAACAGTAATATCTCCACATTGCACGGTGCAATTCTGAAATTTTTAGCTTTTTCCTGTTAATCCTAGCATGATAAAGAAGATTCAAAGAGAGTGAGATGCCAGCTCCTTTCATTCAGTCAGTAGCTTCAAACATTTCTGGTATATGAAAAACATGTTTTTCAATGGCAAAAATCAATGAATATTGTAAATGCACAAACAGTAATATCTCCACATTGCAAGGTGCAATTCTGAAATTTTTTGCTTTTTCCTGCTAATCCTAGCATGATAAAGAAGATTCAAAGAGAGTGAGATGCCAGCTCCTTTCATTCAGTCAGTAGCTTCAAACATGTCTGGTATATGAAAAACATGTTTTTCAATGGCAAAAATCAATGAATATTGTAAATGCACAAACAGTAATATCTCCACATTGCACGGTGCAATTCTGAAATTTTTAGCTTTTTCCTGTTAATCCTAGCATGATAAAGAAGATTCAAAGAGAGTGAGATGCCAGCTCCTTTCATTCAGTCAGTAGCTTCAAACATTTCTGGTATATGAAAAACATGTTTTTCAATGGCAAAAATCAATGAATATTGTAAATGCACAAACAGTAATATCTCCACATTGCAAGGTGCAATTCTGAAATTTTTTGCTTTTCCTGTTAATCCTAGCATGATAAAGATTCAAAGAGAGTGAGATGCCAGCTCCTTTCATTCAGTCAGTAGCTTCAAACATTTCTGGTATATGAAAAACATGTTTTTCAATGGCAAAAATCAATGAATAATTGTAAATGCACAAACAGTAATATCTCCACATTGCACGGTGCAATTCTGAAATTTTTAGCTTTTTCCTGTTAATCCTAGCATGATAAAGAAGATTCAAAGAGAGTGAGATGCCAGCTCCTTTCATTCAGTCAGTAGCTTCAAACATTTCTGGTATATGAAAAAACATGTTTTTCAATGGCAAAAATCAATGAATATTGTAAATGCACAAACAGTAATATCTCCACATTGCAAGGTGCAATTCTGAAATTTTTTGCTTTTTCCTGCTAATCCTAGCATGATAAAGAAGATTCAAAGAGAGTGAGATGCCAGCTCCTTTCATTCAGTCAGAAGCTTCAAACATTTCTGGTATATGAAAAACATGTTTTTCAATGGCAAAAATCAATGAATATTGTAAATGCACAAACAGTAATATCTCCACATTGCACGGTGCAATTCTGAAATTTTTAGCTTTTTCCTGTTAATCCTAGCATGATAAAGAAGATTCAAAGAGAGTGAGATGCCAGCTCCTTTCATTCAGTCAGTAGCTTCAAACATTTCTGGTATATGAAAAACATGTTTTTCAATGGCAAAAATCAATGAATATTGTAAATGCACAAACAGTAATATCTCCACACTGCAAGGTGCAATTCTGAAATTTTTTGCTTTTTCCTGCTAATCCTAGCATGATAAAGAAGATTCAAAGAGAGTGAGATGCCAGCTCCTTTCATTCAGTCAGTAGCTTCAAACATTTCTGGTATATGAAAAACATGTTTTTCAATGGCAAAAATCAATGAATATTGTAAATGCACAAACAGTAATATCTCCACATTGCACGGTGCAATTCTGAAATTTTTAGCTTTTTCCTGTTAATCCTAGCATGATAAAGAAGATTCAAAGAGAGTGAGATGCCAGCTCCTTTCATTCAGTCAGTAGCTTCAAACATTTCTGGTATATGAAAAACATGTTTTTCAATGGCAAAAATCAATGAATATTGTAAATGCACAAACAGTAATATCTCCACATTGCAAGGTGCAATTCTGAAATTTTTTGCTTTTTCCTGTTAATCCTAGCATGATAAAGAAGATTCAAAGAGAGTGAGATGCCAGCTCCTTTCATTCAGTCAGTAGCTTCAAACATTTCTGGTATATGAAAAACATGTTTTTCAATGGCAAAAATCAATGAATATTGTAAATGCACAAACAGTAATATCTCCACATTGCAAGGTGCAATTCTGAAATTTTTTGCTTTTTCCTGCTAATCCTAGCATGAGAAAGAAGATTCAAAGAGAGTGAGATGCCAGCTCCTTTCATTCAGTCAGTAGCTTCAAACATTTCTGGTATATGAAAAACATGTTTTTCAATGGCAAAAATCAATGAATATTGTAAATGCACAAACAGTAACATCTCCACATTGCAAGGTGCAATTCTGAAATTTTTTGCTTTTTCCTGTTAATCCTAGCATGATAAAGAAGATTCAAAGAGAGTGAGATGCCAGCTCCTTTCATTCAGTCAGTAGCTTCAAACATTTCTGGTATATGAAAAACATGTTTTTCAATGGCAAAAATCAATGAATATTGTAAATGCACAAACAGTAATATCTCCACATTGCACGGTGCAATTCTGAAATTTTTAGCTTTTTCCTGTTAATCCTAGCATGATAAAGAAGATTCAAAGAGAGTGAGATGCCAGCTCCTTTCATTCAGTCAGTAGCTTCAAACATTTCTGGTATATGAAAAACATGTTTTTCAATGGCAAAAATCAATGAATATTGTAAATGCACAAACAGTAATATCTCCACATTGCAAGGTGCAATTCTGAAATTTTTTGCTTTTTCCTGCTAATCCTAGCATGAGAAAGAAGATTCAAAGAGAGTGAGATGCCAGCTCCTTTCATTCAGTCAGTAGCTTCAAACATTTCTGGTATATGAAAAACATGTTTTTCAATGGCAAAAATCAATGAATATTGTAAATGCACAAACAGTAACATCTCCACATTGCAAGGTGCAATTCTGAATTTTTTTGCTTTTTCCTGTTAATCCTAGCATGATAAAGAAGATTCAAAGAGAGTGAGATGCCAGCTCCTTTCATTCAGTCAGTAGCTTCAAACATTTCTGGTATATGAAAAACATGTTTTTCAATGGCAAAAATCAATGAATATTGTAAATGCACAAACAGTAATATCTCCACATTGCACGGTGCAATTCTGAAATTTTTAGCTTTTTCCTGTTAATCCTAGCATGATAAAGAAGATTCAAAGAGAGTGAGATGCCAGCTCCTTTCATTCAGTCAGTAGCTTCAAACATTTCTGGTATATGAAAAACATGTTTTTCAATGGCAAAAATCAATGAATATTGTAAATGCACAGACAGTAATATCTCCACATTGCACGGTGCAATTCTGAAATTTTTAGCTTTTTCCTGTTAATCCTAGCATGATAAAGAAGATTCAAAGAGAGTGAGATGCCAGCTCCTTTCATTCAGTCATTAGCTTCAAACATTTCTGGTATATGAAAAACATGTTTTTCAATGGCAAAAATCAATGAATATTGTAAATGCACAAACAGTAATATCTCCACATTGCACGGTGCAATTCTGAAATTTTTAGCTTTTTCCTGTTAATCCTAGCATGATAAAGAAGATTCAAAGAGAGTGAGATGCCAGCTCCTTTCATTCAGTCAGTAGCTTCAAACATTTCTGGTATATGAAAAACATGTTTTTCAATGGCAAAAATCAATGAATATTGTAAATGCACAAACAGTAATATCTCCACATTGCAAGGTGCAATTCTGAAATTTTTTGCTTTTTCCTGTTAATCCTAGCATGATAAAGAAGATTCAAAGAGAGTGAGATGCCAGCTCCTTTCATTCAGTCAGTAGCTTCAAACATTTCTGGTATATGAAAAACATGTTTTTCAATGGCAAAAATCAATGAATATTGTAAATGCACAAACAGTAATATCTCCACATTGCAAGGTGCAATTCTGAAATTTTTTGCTTTTTCCTGCTAATCCTAGCATGATAAAGAAGATTCAAAGAGAGTGAGATGCCAGCTCCTTTCATTCAGTCAGTAGCTTCAAACATTTCTGGTATATGAAAAACATGTTTTTCAATGGCAAAAATCAATGAATATTGTAAATGCACAAACAGTAATATCTCCACATTGCAAGGTGCAATTCTGAAATTTTTAGCTTTTTCCTGTTAATCCTAGCATGATAAAGAAGATTCAAAGAGAGTGAGATGCCAGCTCCTTTCATTCAGTCAGTAGCTTCAAACATTTCTGGTATATGAAAAACATGTTTTTCAATGGCAAAAATCAATGAATATTGTAAATGCACAAACAGTAATATCTCCACATTGCAAGGTGCAATTCTGAAATTTTTTGCTTTTTCCTGTTAATCCTAGCATGATAAAGAAGATTCAAAGAGAGTGAGATGCCAGCTCCTTTCATTCAGTCAGTAGCTTCAAACATTTCTGGTATATGAAAAACATGTTTTTCAATGGCAAAAATCAATGAATATTGTAAATGCACAAACAGTAATATCTCCACATTGCAAGGTGCAATTCTGAAATTTTTTGCTTTTTCCTGCTAATCCTAGCATGATAAAGAAGATTCAAAGAGAGTGAGATGCCAGCTCCTTTCATTCAGTCAGTAGCTTCAAACATTTCTGGTATATGAAAAACATGTTTTTCAATGGCAAAAATCAATGAATATTGTAAATGCACAAACAGTAATATCTCCACATTGCACGGTGCAATTCTGAAATTTTTAGCTTTTTCCTGTTAATCCTAGCATGATAAAGAAGATTCAAAGAGAGTGAGATGCCAGCTCCTTTCATTCAGTCAGTAGCTTCAAACATTTCTGGTATATGAAAAACATGTTTTTCAATGGCAAAAATCAATGAATATTGTAAATGCACAAACAGTAATATCTCCACATTGCAAGGTGCAATTCTGAAATTTTTGCTTTTTCCTGCTAATCCTAGCATGATAAAGAAGATTCAAAGAGAGTGAGATGCCAGCTCCTTTCATTCAGTCAGTAGCTTCAAACATTTCTGGTATATGAAAAACATGTTTTTCAATGGCAAAAATCAATGAATATTGTAAATGCACAAACAGTAATATCTCCACATTGCACGGTGCAATTCTGAAATTTTTAGCTTTTTCCTGTTAATCCTAGCATGATAAAGAAGATTCAAAGAGAGTGAGATGCCAGCTCCTTTCATTCAGTCAGTAGCTTCAAACATTTCTGGTATATGAAAAACATGTTTTTCAATGGCAAAAATCAATGAATATTGTAAATGCACAAACAGTAATATCTCCACATTGCAAGGTGCAATTCTGAAATTTTTTGCTTTTTCCTGTTAATCCTAGCATGATAAAGAAGATTCAAAGAGAGTGAGATGCCAGCTCCTTTCATTCAGTCAGTAGCTTCAAACATTTCTGGTATATGAAAAACATGTTTTTCAATGGCAAAAATCAATGAATATTGTAAATGCACAAACAGTAATATCTCCACATTGCACGGTGCAATTCTGAAATTTTTAGCTTTTTCCTGTTAATCCTAGCATGATAAAGAAGATTCAAAGAGAGTGAGATGCCAGCTCCTTTCATTCAGTCAGTAGCTTCAAACATTTCTGGTATATGAAAAACATGTTTTTCAATGGCAAAAATCAATGAATATTGTAAATGCACAAACAGTAATATCTCCACATTGCAAGGTGCAATTCTGAAATTTTTTGCTTTTTCCTGCTAATCCTAGCATGATAAAGAAGATTCAAAGAGAGTGAGATGCCAGCTCCTTTCATTCAGTCAGTAGCTTCAAACATTTCTGGTATATGAAAAACATGTTTTTCAATGGCAAAAATCAATGAATATTGTAAATGCACAAACAGTAATATCTCCACATTGCACAGTGCAATTCTGAAATTTTTAGCTTTTTCCTGTTAATCCTAGCATGATAAAGAAGATTCAAAGAGAGTGAGATGCCAGCTCCTTTCATTCAGTCAGTAGCTTCAAACATTTCTGGTATATGAAAAACATGTTTTTCAATGGCAAAAATCAATGAATATTGTAAATGCACAAACAGTAATATCTCCACATTGCAAGGTGCAATTCTGAAATTTTTTGCTTTTTCCTGTTAATCCTAGCATGATAAAGAAGATTCAAAGAGAGTGAGATGCCAGCTCCTTTCATTCAGTCAGTAGCTTCAAACATTTCTGGTATATGAAAAACATGTTTTTCAATGGCAAAAATCAATGAATATTGTAAATGCACAAACAGTAATATCTCCACATTGCAAGGTGCAATTCTGAAATTTTTTGCTTTTTCCTGCTAATCCTAGCATGATAAAGAAGATTCAAAGAGAGTGAGATGCCAGCTCCTTTCATTCAGTCAGTAGCTTCAAACATTTCTGGTATATGAAAAACGTTTTTCAATGGCAAAAATCAATGAATATTGTAAATGCACAAACAGTAATATCTCCACATTGCAAGGTGCAATTCTGAAATTTTTTGCTTTTTCCTGTTAATCCTAGCATGATAAAGAAGATTCAAAGAGAGTGAGATGCCAGCTCCTTTCATTCAGTCAGTAGCTTCAAACATTTCTGGTATATGAAAAACATGTTTTTCAATGGCAAAAATCAATGAATATTGTAAATGCACAAACAGTAATATCTCCGCATTGCAAGGTGCAATTCTGAAATTTTTTGCTTTTTCCTGCTAATCCTAGCATGATAAAGAAGATTCAAAGAGAGTGAGATGCCAGCTCCTTTCATTCAGTCAGTAGCTTCAAACATTTCTGGTATATGAAAAACATGTTTTTCAATGGCAAAAATCAATGAATATTGTAAATGCACAAACAGTAATATCTCCACATTGCACGGTGCAATTCTGAAATTTTTAGCTTTTTCCTGTTAATCCTAGCATGATAAAGAAGATTCAAAGAGAGTGAGATGCCAGCTCCTTTCATTCAGTCAGTAGCTTCAAACATTTCTGGTATATGAAAAACATGTTTTTCAATGGCAAAAATCAATGAATATTGTAAATGCACAAACAGTAATATCTCCACATTGCAAGGTGCAATTCTGAAATTTTTTGCTTTTTCCTGCTAATCCTAGCATGATAAAGAAGATTCAAAGAGAGTGAGATGCCAGCTCCTTTCATTCAGTCAGTAGCTTCAAACATTTCTGGTATATGAAAAACATGTTTTTCAATGGCAAAAATCAATGAATATTGTAAATGCACAAACAGTAATATCTCCACATTGCAAGGTGCAATTCTGAAATTTTTTGCTTTTTCCTGTTAATCCTAGCATGATAAAGAAGATTCAAAGAGAGTGAGATGCCAGCTCCTTTCATTCAGTCAGTAGCTTCAAACATTTCTGGTATATGAAAAACATGTTTTTCAATGGCAAAAATCAATGAATATTGTAAATGCACAAACAGTAATATCTCCACATTGCAAGGTGCAATTCTGAAATTTTTTGCTTTTTCCTGTTAATCCTAGCATGATAAAGAAGATTCAAAGAGAGTGAGATGCCAGCTCCTTTCATTCAGTCAGTAGCTTCAAACATTTCTGGTATATGAAAAACATGTTTTTCAATGGCAAAAATCAATGAATATTGTAAATGCACAAACAGTAATATCTCCACATTGCACGGTGCAATTCTGAAATTTTTAGCTTTTTCCTGTTAATCCTAGCATGATAAAGAAGATTCAAAGAGAGTGAGATGCCAGCTCCTTTCATTCAGTCAGTAGCTTCAAACATTTCTGGTATATGAAAAACATGTTTTTCAATGGCAAAAATCAATGAATATTGTAAATGCACAAACAGTAATATCTCCACATTGCAAGGTGCAATTCTGAAATTTTTTGCTTTTTCCTGCTAATCCTAGCATGATAAAGAAGATTCAAAGAGAGTGAGATGCCAGCTCCTTTCATTCAGTCAGTAGCTTCAAACATTTCTGGTATATGAAAAACATGTTTTTCAATGGCAAAAATCAATGAATATTGTAAATGCACAAACAGTAATATCTCCACATTGCACAGTGCAATTCTGAAATTTTTAGCTTTTTCCTGTTAATCCTAGCATGATAAAGAAGATTCAAAGAGAGTGAGATGCCAGCTCCTTTCATTCAGTCAGTAGCTTCAAACATTTCTGGTATATGAAAAACATGTTTTTCAATGGCAAAAATCAATGAATAATGTAAATGCACAAACAGTAATATCTCCACATTGCAAGGTGCAATTCTGAAATTTTTTGCTTTTTCCTGTTAATCCTAGCATGATAAAGAAGATTCAAAGAGAGTGAGATGCCAGCTCCTTTCATTCAGTCAGTAGCTTCAAACATTTCTGGTATATGAAAAACATGTTTTTCAATGGCAAAAATCAATGAATATTGTAAATGCACAAACAGTAATATCTCCACATTGCAAGGTGCAATTCTGAAATTTTTTGCTTTTTCCTGCTAATCCTAGCATGATAAAGAAGATTCAAAGAGAGTGAGATGCCAGCTCCTTTCATTCAGTCAGTAGCTTCAAACATTTCTGGTATATGAAAAACATGTTTTTCAATGGCAAAAATCAATGAATATTGTAAATGCACAAACAGTAATATCTCCACATTGCACGGTGCAATTCTGAAATTTTTAGCTTTTTCCTGTTAATCCTAGCATGATAAAGAAGATTCAAAGAGAGTGAGATGCCAGCTCCTTTCATTCAGTCAGTAGCTTCAAACATTTCTGGTATATGAAAAACATGTTTTTCAATGGCAAAAATCAATGAATATTGTAAATGCACAAACAGTAATATCTCCACATTGCAAGGTGCAATTCTGAAATTTTTTGCTTTTTCCTGCTAATCCTAGCATGAGAAAGAAGATTCAAAGAGAGTGAGATGCCAGCTCCTTTCATTCAGTCAGTAGCTTCAAACATTTCTGGTATATGAAAAACATGTTTTTCAATGGCAAAAATCAATGAATATTGTAAATGCACAAACAGTAATATCTCCACATTGCAAGGTGCAATTCTGAAATTTTTTGCTTTTTCCTGTTAATCCTAGCATGATAAAGAAGATTCCAAGAGAGTGAGATGCCAGCTCCTTTCATTCAGTCAGTAGCTTCAAACATTTCTGGTATATGAAAAACATGTTTTTCAATGGCAAAAATCAATGAATATTGTAAATGCACAAACAGTAATATCTCCACATTGCAAGGTGCAATTCTGAAATTTTTTGCTTTTTCCTGCTAATCCTAGCATGATAAAGAAGATTCAAAGAGAGTGAGATGCCAGCTCCTTTCATTCAGTCAGTAGCTTCAAACATTTCTGGTATATGAAAAACATGTTTTTCAATGGCAAAAATCAATGAATATTGTAAATGCACAAACAGTAATATCTCCACATTGCACGGTGCAATTCTGAAATTTTTAGCTTTTTCCTGTTAATCCTAGCATGATAAAGAAGATTCAAAGAGAGTGAGATGCCAGCTCCTTTCATTCAGTCAGTAGCTTCAAACATTTCTGGTATATGAAAAACATGTTTTTCAATGGCAAAAATCAATGAATATTGTAAATGCACAAACAGTAATATCTCCACATTGCAAGGTGCAATTCTGAAATTTTTTGCTTTTTCCTGCTAATCCTAGCATGATAAAGAAGATTCAAAGAGAGTGAGATGCCAGCTCCTTTCATTCAGTCAGTAGCTTCAAACATTTCTGGTATATGAAAAACATGTTTTTCAATGGCAAAAATCAATGAATATTGTAAATGCACAAACAGTAATATCTCCACATTGCACGGTGCAATTCTGAAATTTTTAGCTTTTTCCTGTTAATCCTAGCATGATAAAGAAGATTCAAAGAGAGTGAGATGCCAGCTCCTTTCATTCAGTCAGTAGCTTCAAACATTTCTGGTATATGAAAAACATGTTTTTCAATGGCAAAAATCAATGAATATTGTAAATGCACATATAGTAATATCTCCACATTGCAAGGTGCAATTCTGAAATTTTTTGCTTTTTCCTGTTAATCCTAGCATGATAAAGAAGATTCAAAGAGAGTGAGATGCCAGCTCCTTTCATTCAGTCAGTAGCTTCAAACATTTCTGGTATATGAAAAACATGTTTTTCAATGGCAAAAATCAATGAATATTGTAAATGCACAAACAGTAATATCTCCACATTGCAAGGTGCAATTCTGAAATTTTTTGCTTTTTCCTGCTAATCCTAGCATGATAAAGAAGATTCAAAGAGAGTGAGATGCCAGCTCCTTTCATTCAGTCAGTAGCTTCAAACATTTCTGGTATATGAAAAACATGTTTTTCAATGGCAAAAATCAATGAATATTGTAAATGCACAAACAGTAATATCTCCACATTGCACGGTGCAATTCTGAAATTTTTAGCTTTTTCCTGTTAATCCTAGCATGATAAAGAAGATTCAAAGAGAGTGAGATGCCAGCTCCTTTCATTCAGTCAGTAGCTTCAAACATTTCTGGTATATGAAAAACATGTTTTTCAATGGCAAAAATCAATGAATATTGTAAATGCACAAACAGTAATATCTCCACATTGCAAGGTGCAATTCTGAAATTTTTTGCTTTTTCCTGCTAATCCTAGCATGATAAAGAAGATTCAAAGAGAGTGAGATGAAAGCTCCTTTCATTCAGTCAGTAGCTTCAAACATTTCTGGTATATGAAAAACATGTTTTTCAATGGCAAAAATCAATGAATATTGTAAATGCACAAACAGTAATATCTCCACATTGCACGGTGCAATTCTGAAATTTTTAGCTTTTTCCTGTTAATCCTAGCATGATAAAGATTCAAAGAGAGTGAGATGCCAGCTCCTTTCATTCAGTCAGTAGCTTCAAACATTTCTGGTATATGAAAAACATGTTTTTCAATGGCAAAAATCAATGAATATTGTAAATGCACAAACAGTAATATCTCCACATTGCAAGGTGCAATTCTGAAATTTTTTGCTTTTTCCTGTTAATCCTAGCATGATAAAGAAGATTCAAATAGAGTGAGATGCCAGCTCCTTTCATTCAGTCAGTAGCTTCAAACATTTCTGGTATATGAAAAACATGTTTTTCAATGGCAAAAATCAATGAATATTGTAAATGCACAAACAGTAATATCTCCACATTGCAAGGTGCAATTCTGAAATTTTTTGCTTTTTCCTGCTAATCCTAGCATGATAAAGAAGATTCAAAGAGAGTGAGATGCCAGCTCCTTTCATTCAGTCAGTAGCTTCAAACATTTCTGGTATATGAAAAACATGTTTTTCAATGGAAAAAATCAATGAATATTGTAAATGCACAAACAGTAATATCTCCACATTGCACGGTGCAATTCTGAAATTTTTAGCTTTTTCCTGTTAATCCTAGCATGATAAAGAAGATTCAAAGAGAGTGAGATGCCAGCTCCTTTCATTCAGTCAGTAGCTTCAAACATTTCTGGTATATGAAAAACATGTTTTTCAATGGCAAAAATCAATGAATATTGTAAATGCACAAACAGTAATATCTCCACATTGCAAGGTGCAATTCTGAAATTTTTTGCTTTTTCCTGCTAATCCTAGCATGATGAAGAAGATTCAAAGAGAGTGAGATGCCAGCTCCTTTCATTCAGTCAGTAGCTTCAAACATGTCTGGTATATGAAAAACATGTTTTTCAATGGCAAAAATCAATGAATATTGTAAATGCACAAACAGTAATATCTCCACATTGCACGGTGCAATTCTGAAATTTTTAGCTTTTTCCTGTTAATCCTAGCATGATAAAGAAGATTCAAAGAGAGTGAGATGCCAGCTCCTTTCATTCAGTCAGTAGCTTCAAACATTTCTGGTATATGAAAAACATGTTTTTCAATGGCAAAAATCAATGAATATTGTAAATGCACAAACAGTAATATCTCCACATTGCAAGGTGCAATTCTGAAATTTTTTGCTTTTTCCTGTTAATCCTAGCATGATAAAGATTCAAAGAGAGTGAGATGCCAGCTCCTTTCATTCAGTCAGTAGCTTCAAACATTTCTGGTATATGAAAAACATGTTTTTCAATGGCAAAAATCAATGAATATTGTAAATGCACAAACAGTAATATCTCCACATTGCACGGTGCAATTCTGAAATTTTTAGCTTTTTCCTGTTAATCCTAGCATGATAAAGAAGATTCAAAGAGAGTGAGATGCCAGCTCCTTTCATTCAGTCAGTAGCTTCAAACATTTCTGGTATATGAAAAACATGTTTTTCAATGGCAAAAATCAATGAATATTGTAAATGCACAAACAGTAATATCTCCACATTGCAAGGTGCAATTCTGAAATTTTTTGCTTTTTCCTGCTAATCCTAGCATGATAAAGAAGATTCAAAGAGAGTGAGATGCCAGCTCCTTTCATTCAGTCAGTAGCTTCAAACATTTCTGGTATATGAAAAACATGTTTTTCAATGGCAAAAATCAATGAATATTGTAAATGCACAAACAGTAATATCTCCACATTGCAAGGTGCAATTCTGAAATTTTTTGCTTTTTCCTGCTAATCCTAGCATGATAAAGAAGATTCAAAGAGAGTGAGATGCCAGCTCCTTTCATTCAGTCAGTAGCTTCAAACATTTCTGGTATATGAAAAACATGTTTTTCAATGGCAAAAATCAATGAATATTGTAAATGCACAAACAGTAATATCTCCACATTGCACGGTGCAATTCTGAAATTTTTAGCTTTTTCCTGTTAATCCTAGCATGATAAAGAAGATTCAAAGAGAGTGAGATGCCAGCTCCTTTCATTCAGTCAGTAGCTTCAAACATTTCTGGTATATGAAAAACATGTTTTTCAATGGCAAAAATCAATGAATATTGTAAATGCACAAACAGTAATATCTCCACATTGCAAGGTGCAATTCTGAAATTTTTTGCTTTTTCCTGCTAATCCTAGCATGATGAAGAAGATTCAAAGAGAGTGAGATGCCAGCTCCTTTCATTCAGTCAGTAGCTTCAAACATGTCTGGTATATGAAAAACATGTTTTTCAATGGCAAAAATCAATGAATATTGTAAATGCACAAACAGTAATATCTCCACATTGCACGGTGCAATTCTGAAATTTTTAGCTTTTTCCTGTTAATCCTAGCATGATAAAGAAGATTCAAAGAGAGTGAGATGCCAGCTCCTTTCATTCAGTCAGTAGCTTCAAACATTTCTGGTATATGAAAAACATGTTTTTCAATGGCAAAAATCAATGAATATTGTAAATGCACAAACAGTAATATCTCCACATTGCAAGGTGCAATTCTGAAATTTTTTGCTTTTTCCTGTTAATCCTAGCATGATAAAGATTCAAAGAGAGTGAGATGCCAGCTCCTTTCATTCAGTCAGTAGCTTCAAACATTTCTGGTATATGAAAAACATGTTTTTCAATGGCAAAAATCAATGAATATTGTAAATGCACAAACAGTAATATCTCCACATTGCACGGTGCAATTCTGAAATTTTTAGCTTTTTCCTGTTAATCCTAGCATGATAAAGAAGATTCAAAGAGAGTGAGATGCCAGCTCCTTTCATTCAGTCAGTAGCTTCAAACATTTCTGGTATATGAAAAACATGTTTTTCAATGGCAAAAATCAATGAATATTGTAAATGCACAAACAGTAATATCTCCACATTGCAAGGTGCAATTCTGAAATTTTTTGCTTTTTCCTGCTAATCCTAGCATGATAAAGAAGATTCAAAGAGAGTGAGATGCCAGCTCCTTTCATTCAGTCAGTAGCTTCAAACATTTCTGGTATATGAAAAACATGTTTTTCAATGGCAAAAATCAATGAATATTGTAAATGCACAAACAGTAATATCTCCACATTGCAAGGTGGAATTCTGAAATTTTTTGCTTTTTCCTGTTAATCCTAGCATGATAAAGAAGATTCAAAGAGAGTGAGATGCCAGCTCCTTTCATTCAGTCAGTAGCTTCAAACATTTCTGGTATATGAAAAACATGTTTTTCAATGGCAAAAATCAATGAATATTGTAAATGCACAAACAGTAATATCTCCACATTGCAAGGTGCAATTCTGAAATTTTTTGCTTTTTCCTGCTAATCCTAGCATGATAAAGAAGATTCAAAGAGAGTGAGATGCCAGCTCCTTTCATTCAGTCAGTAGCTTCAAACATTTCTGGTATATGAAAAACATGTTTTTCAATGGCAAAAATCAATGAATATTGTAAATGCACAAACAGTAATATCTCCACATTGCACGGTGCAATTCTGAAATTTTTAGCTTTTTCCTGTTAATCCTAGCATGATAAAGAAGATTCAAAGAGAGTGAGATGCCAGCTCCTTTCATTCAGTCAGTAGCTTCAAACATTTCTGGTATATGAAAAACATGTTTTTCAATGGCAAAAATCAATGAATATTGTAAATGCACAAACAGTAATATCTCCACATTGCAAGGTGCAATTCTGAAATTTTTTGCTTTTTCCTGCTAATCCTAGCATGATAAAGAAGATTCAAAGAGAGTGAGATGCCAGCTCCTTTCATTCAGTCAGAAGCTTCAAACATTTCTGGTATATGAAAAACATGTTTTTCAATGGCAAAAATCAATGAATATTGTAAATGCACAAACAGTAATATCTCCACATTGCACGGTGCAATTCTGAAATTTTTAGCTTTTTCCTGTTAATCCTAGCATGATAAAGAAGATTCAAAGAGAGTGAGATGCCAGCTCCTTTCATTCAGTCAGTAGCTTCAAACATTTCTGGTATATGAAAAACATGTTTTTCAATGGCAAAAATCAATGAATATTGTAAATGCACAAACAGTAATATCTCCACACTGCAAGGTGCAATTCTGAAATTTTTTGCTTTTTCCTGCTAATCCTAGCATGATAAAGAAGATTCAAAGAGAGTGAGATGCCAGCTCCTTTCATTCAGTCAGTAGCTTCAAACATTTCTGGTATATGAAAAACATGTTTTTCAATGGCAAAAATCAATGAATATTGTAAATGCACAAACAGTAATATCTCCACATTGCACGGTGCAATTCTGAAATTTTTAGCTTTTTCCTGTTAATCCTAGCATGATAAAGAAGATTCAAAGAGAGTGAGATGCCAGCTCCTTTCATTCAGTCAGTAGCTTCAAACATTTCTGGTATATGAAAAACATGTTTTTCAATGGCAAAAATCAATGAATATTGTAAATGCACAAACAGTAATATCTCCACATTGCAAGGTGCAATTCTGAAATTTTTTGCTTTTTCCTGTTAATCCTAGCATGATAAAGAAGATTCAAAGAGAGTGAGATGCCAGCTCCTTTCATTCAGTCAGTAGCTTCAAACATTTCTGGTATATGAAAAACATGTTTTTCAATGGCAAAAATCAATGACTATTGTAAATGCACAAACAGAAATATCTCCACATTGCAAGGTGCAATTCTGAAATTTTTTGCTTTTTCCTGCTAATCCTAGCATGATGAAGATTCAAAGAGAGTGAGATGCCAGCTCCTTTCATTCAGTCAGTAGCTTCAAACATTTCTGGTATATGAAAAACATGTTTTTCAATGGCAAAAATCAATGAATATTGTAAATGCACAAACAGTAACATCTCCACATTGCAAGGTGCAATTCTGAAATTTTTTGCTTTTTCCTGCTAATCCTAGCATGATAAAGAAGATTCAAAGAGAGTGAGATGCCAGCTCCTTTCATTCAGTCAGTAGCTTCAAACATTTCTGGTATATGAAAAACATGTTTTTCAATGGCAAAAATCAATGAATATTGTAAATGCACAAACAGTAATATCTCCACATTGCACGGTGCAATTCTGAAATTTTTAGCTTTTTCCTGTTAATCCTAGCATGATAAAGAAGATTCAAAGAGAGTGAGATGCCAGCTCCTTTCATTCAGTCAGTAGCTTCAAACATTTCTGGTATATGAAAAATATGTTTTTCAATGGCAAAAATCAATGAATATTGTAAATGCACAAACAGTAATATCTCCACATTGCACGGTGCAATTCTGAAATTTTTAGCTTTTTCCTGTTAATCCTAGCATGATAAAGAAGATTCAAAGAGAGTGAGATGCCAGCTCCTTTCATTCAGTCATTAGCTTCAAACATTTCTGGTATATGAAAAACATGTTTTTCAATGGCAAAAATCAATGAATATTGTAAATGCACAAACAGTAATATCTCCACATTGCACGGTGCAATTCTGAAATTTTTAGCTTTTTCCTGTTAATCCTAGCATGATAAAGAAGATTCAAAGAGAGTGAGATGCCAGCTCCTTTCATTCAGTCAGTAGCTTCAAACATTTCTGGTATATGAAAAACATGTTTTTCAATGGCAAAAATCAATGAATATTGTAAATGCACAAACAGTAATATCTCCACATTGCAAGGTGCAATTCTGAAATTTTTTGCTTTTTCCTGTTAATCCTAGCATGATAAAGAAGATTCAAAGAGAGTGAGATGCCAGCTCCTTTCATTCAGTCAGTAGCTTCAAACATTTCTGGTATATGAAAAACATGTTTTTCAATGGCAAAAATCAATGAATATTGTAAATGCACAAACAGTAATATCTCCACATTGCAAGGTGCAATTCTGAAATTTTTTGCTTTTTCCTGCTAATCCTAGCATGATAAAGAAGATTCAAAGAGAGTGAGATGCCAGCTCCTTTCATTCAGTCAGTAGCTTCAAACATTTCTGGTATATGAAAAACGTTTTTCAATGGCAAAAATCAATGAATATTGTAAATGCACAAACAGTAATATCTCCACATTGCACGGTGCAATTCTGAAATTTTTAGCTTTTTCCTGTTAATCCTAGCATGATAAAGAAGATTCAAAGAGAGTGAGATGCCAGCTCCTTTCATTCAGTCAGTAGCTTCAAACATTTCTGGTATATGAAAAACATGTTTTTCAATGGCAAAAATCAATGAATATTGTAAATGCACAAACAGTAATATCTCCACATTGCAAGGTGCAATTCTGAAATTTTTTGCTTTTTCCTGTTAATCCTAGCATGATAAAGAAGATTCAAAGAGAGTGAGATGCCAGCTCCTTTCATTCAGTCAGTAGCTTCAAACATTTCTGGTATATGAAAAACATGTTTTTCAATGGCAAAAATCAATGAATATTGTAAATGCACAAACAGTAATATCTCCACATTGCAAGGTGCAATTCTGAAATTTTTTGCTTTTTCCTGCTAATCCTAGCATGATAAAGAAGATTCAAAGAGAGTGAGATGCCAGCTCCTTTCATTCAGTCAGTAGCTTCAAACATTTCTGGTATATGAAAAACATGTTTTTCAATGGCAAAAATCAATGAATATTGTAAATGCACAAACAGTAATATCTCCACATTGCACGGTGCAATTCTGAAATTTTTAGCTTTTTCCTGTTAATCCTAGCATGATAAAGAAGATTCAAAGAGAGTGAGATGCCAGCTCCTTTCATTCAGTCAGTAGCTTCAAACATTTCTGGTATATGAAAAACATGTTTTTCAATGGCAAAAATCAATGAATATTGTAAATGCACAAACAGTAATATCTCCACATTGCAAGGTGCAATTCTGAAATTTTTTGCTTTTTCCTGTTAATCCTAGCATGATAAAGAAGATTCAAAGAGAGTGAGATGCCAGCTCCTTTCATTCAGTCAGTAGCTTCAAACATTTCTGGTATATGAAAAACATGTTTTTCAATGGCAAAAATCAATGAATATTGTAAATGCACAAACAGTAATATCTCCACATTGCAAGGTGCAATTCTGAAATTTTTTGCTTTTTCCTGCTAATCCTAGCATGATAAAGAAGATTCAAAGAGAGTGAGATGCCAGCTCCTTTCATTCAGTCAGTAGCTTCAAACATTTCTGGTATATGAAAAACATGTTTTTCAATGGCAAAAATCAATGAATATTGTAAATGCACAAACAGTAATATCTCCACATTGCACGGTGCAATTCTGAAATTTTTAGCTTTTTCCTGTTAATCCTAGCATGATAAAGAAGATTCAAAGAGAGTGAGATGCCAGCTCCTTTCATTCAGTCAGTAGCTTCAAACATTTCTGGTATATGAAAAACATGTTTTTCAATGGCAAAAATCAATGAATATTGTAAATGCACAAACAGTAATATCTCCACATTGCAAGGTGCAATTCTGAAATTTTTTGCTTTTTCCTGCTAATCCTAGCATGATAAAGATTCAAAGAGAGTGAGATGCCAGCTCCTTTCATTCAGTCAGTAGCTTCAAACATTTCTGGTATATGAAAAACATGTTTTTCAATGGCAAAAATCAATGAATATTGTAAATGCACAAACAGTAATATCTCCACATTGCACGGTGCAATTCTGAAATTTTTAGCTTTTTCCTGTTAATCCTAGCATGATAAAGAAGATTCAAAGAGAGTGAGATGCCAGCTCCTTTCATTCAGTCAGTAGCTTCAAACATTTCTGGTATATGAAAAACATGTTTTTCAATGGCAAAAATCAATGAATATTGTAAATGCACAAACAGTAATATCTCCACATTGCAAGGTGCAATTCTGAAATTTTTTGCTTTTTCCTGTTAATCCTAGCATGATAAAGAAGATTCAAAGAGAGTGAGATGCCAGCTCCTTTCATTCAGTCAGTAGCTTCAAACATTTCTGGTATATGAAAAACATGTTTTTCAATGGCAAAAATCAATGAATATTGTAAATGCACAAACAGTAATATCTCCACATTGCAAGGTGCAATTCTGAAATTTTTTGCTTTTTCCTGCTAATCCTAGCATGATAAAGAAGATTCAAAGAGAGTGAGATGCCAGCTCCTTTCATTCAGTCAGTAGCTTCAAACATTTCTGGTATATGAAAAACATGTTTTTCAATGGCAAAAATCAATGAATATTGTAAATGCACAAACAGTAATATCTCCACATTGCACGGTGCAATTCTGAAATTTTTAGCTTTTTCCTGTTAATCCTAGCATGATAAAGAAGATTCAAAGATAGTGAGATGCCAGCTCCTTTCATTGTCAGTAGCTTCAAACATTTCTGGTATATGAAAAACATGTTTTTCAATGGCAAAAATCAATGAATATTGTAAATGCACAAACAGTAATATCTCCACATTGCAAGGTGCAATTCTGAAATTTTTTGCTTTTTCCTGCTAATCCTAGCATGATAAAGAAGATTCAAAGAGAGTGAGATGCCAGCTCCTTTCATTCAGTCAGTAGCTTCAAACATTTCTGGTATATGAAAAACATGTTTTTCAATGGCAAAAATCAATGAATATTGTAAATGCACAAACAGTAATATCTCCACATTGCACGGTGCAATTCTGAAATTTTTAGCTTTTTCCTGTTAATCCTAGCATGATAAAGATTCAAAGAGAGTGAGATGCCAGCTCCGTTCATTCAGTCAGTAGCTTCAAACATTTCTGGTATATGAAAAACATGTTTTTCAATGGCAAAAATCAATGAATATTGTAAATGCACAAACAGTAATATCTCCACATTGCAAGGTGCAATTCTGAAATTTTTTGCTTTTTCCTGCTAATCCTAGCATGATAAAGATTCAAAGAGAGTGAGATGCCAGCTCCTTTCATTCAGTCAGTAGCTTCAAACATTTCTGGTATATGAAAAACATGTTTTTCAATGGCAAAAATCAATGAATATTGTAAATGCACAAACAGTAATATCTCCACATTGCACGGTGCAATTCTGAAATTTTTAGCTTTTTCCTGTTAATCCTAGCATGATAAAGAAGATTCAAAGAGAGTGAGATGCCAGCTCCTTTCATTCAGTCAGTAGCTTCAAACATTTCTGGTATATGAAAAACATGTTTTTCAATGGCAAAAATCAATGAATATTGTAAATGCACAAACAGTAATATCTCCACATTGCAAGGTGCAATTCTGAAATTTTTTGCTTTTTCCTGTTAATCCTAGCATGATAAAGAAGATTCAAAGAGAGTGAGATGCCAGCTCCTTTCATTCAGTCAGTAGCTTCAAACATTTCTGGTATATGAAAAACATGTTTTTCAATGGCAAAAATCAATGAATATTGTAAATGCACAAACAGTAATATCTCCACATTGCAAGGTGCAATTCTGAAATTTTTTGCTTTTTCCTGCTAATCCTAGCATGATAAAGAAGATTCAAAGAGAGTGAGATGCCAGCTCCTTTCATTCAGTCAGTAGCTTCAAACATTTCTGGTATATGAAAAACATGTTTTTCAATGGCAAAAATCAATGAATATTGTAAATGCACAAACAGTAATATCTCCACATTGCACGGTGCAATTCTGAAATTTTTAGCTTTTTCCTGTTAATCCTAGCATGATAAAGAAGATTCAAAGATAGTGAGATGCCAGCTCCTTTCATTGTCAGTAGCTTCAAACATTTCTGGTATATGAAAAACATGTTTTTCAATGGCAAAAATCAATGAATATTGTAAATGCACAAACAGTAATATCTCCACATTGCAAGGTGCAATTCTGAAATTTTTTGCTTTTTCCTGCTAATCCTAGCATGATAAAGAAGATTCAAAGAGAGTGAGATGCCAGCTCCTTTCATTCAGTCAGTAGCTTCAAACATTTCTGGTATATGAAAAACATGTTTTTCAATGGCAAAAATCAATGAATATTGTAAATGCACAAACAGTAATATCTCCACATTGCACGGTGCAATTCTGAAATTTTTAGCTTTTTCCTGTTAATCCTAGCATGATAAAGAAGATTCAAAGAGAGTGAGATGCCAGCTCCTTTCATTCAGTCAGTAGCTTCAAACATTTCTGGTATATGAAAAACATGTTTTTCAATGGCAAAAATCAATGAATATTGTAAATGCACAAACAGTAATATCTCCACATTGCAAGGTGCAATTCTGAAATTTTTTGCTTTTTCCTGCTAATCCTAGCATGATAAAGAAGATTCAAAGAGAGTGAGATGCCAGCTCCTTTCATTCAGTCAGTAGCTTCAAACATTTCTGGTATATGAAAAACATGTTTTTCAATGGCAAAAATCAATGAATATTGTAAATGCACAAACAGTAATATCTCCACATTGCACGGTGCAATTCTGAAATTTTTAGCTTTTTCCTGTTAATCCTAGCATGATAAAGAAGATTCAAAGAGAGTGAGATGCCAGCTCCTTTCATTCAGTCATTAGCTTCAAACATTTCTGGTATATGAAAAACATGTTTTTCAATGGCAAAAATCAATGAATATTGTAAATGCACAAACAGTAATATCTCCACATTGCACGGTGCAATTCTGAAATTTTTAGCTTTTTCCTGTTAATCCTAGCATGATAAAGAAGATTCAAAGAGAGTGAGATGCCAGCTCCTTTCATTCAGTCAGTAGCTTCAAACATTTCTGGTATATGAAAAACATGTTTTTCAATGGCAAAAATCAATGAATATTGTAAATGCACAAACAGTAATATCTCCACATTGCAAGGTGCAATTCTGAAATTTTTTGCTTTTTCCTGTTAATCCTAGCATGATAAAGAAGATTCAAAGAGAGTGAGATGCCAGCTCCTTTCATTCAGTCAGTAGCTTCAAACATTTCTGGTATATGAAAAACATGTTTTTCAATGGCAAAAATCAATGAATATTGTAAATGCACAAACAGTAATATCTCCACATTGCAAGGTGCAATTCTGAAATTTTTTGCTTTTTCCTGCTAATCCTAGCATGATAAAGAAGATTCAAAGAGAGTGAGATGCCAGCTCCTTTCATTCAGTCAGTAGCTTCAAACATTTCTGGTATATGAAAAACATGTTTTTCAATGGCAAAAATCAATGAATATTGTAAATGCACAAACAGTAATATCTCCACATTGCAAGGTGCAATTCTGAAATTTTTTGCTTTTTCCTGTTAATCCTAGCATGATAAAGAAGATTCAAAGAGAGTGAGATGCCAGCTCCTTTCATTCAGTCAGTAGCTTCAAACATTTCTGGTATATGAAAAACATGTTTTTCAATGGCAAAAATCAATGAATATTGTAAATGCACAAACAGTAATATCTCCACATTGCAAGGTGCAATTCTGAAATTTTTTGCTTTTTCCTGCTAATCCTAGCATGATAAAGAAGATTCAAAGAGAGTGAGATGCCAGCTCCTTTCATTCAGTCAGTAGCTTCAAACATTTCTGGTATATGAAAAACATGTTTTTCAATGGCAAAAATCAATGAATATTGTAAATGCACAAACAGTAATATCTCCACATTGCACGGTGCAATTCTGAAATTTTTAGCTTTTTCCTGTTAATCCTAGCATGATAAAGAAGATTCAAAGAGAGTGAGATGCCAGCTCCTTTCATTCAGTCAGTAGCTTCAAACATTTCTGGTATATGAAAAACATGTTTTTCAATGGCAAAAATCAATGAATATTGTAAATGCACAAACAGTAATATCTCCACATTGCAAGGTGCAATTCTGAAATTTTTTGCTTTTTCCTGCTAATCCTAGCATGATAAAGAAGATTCAAAGAGAGTGAGATGCCAGCTCCTTTCATTCAGTCAGTAGCTTCAAACATTTCTGGTATATGAAAAACATGTTTTTCAATGGCAAAAATCAATGAATATTGTAAATGCACAAACAGTAATATCTCCACATTGCACGGTGCAATTCTGAAATTTTTAGCTTTTTCCTGTTAATCCTAGCATGATAAAGAAGATTCAAAGAGAGTGAGATGCCAGCTCCTTTCATTCAGTCATTAGCTTCAAACATTTCTGGTATATGAAAAACATGTTTTTCAATGGCAAAAATCAATGAATATTGTAAATGCACAAACAGTAATATCTCCACATTGCACGGTGCAATTCTGAAATTTTTAGCTTTTTCCTGTTAATCCTAGCATGATAAAGAAGATTCAAAGAGAGTGAGATGCCAGCTCCTTTCATTCAGTCAGTAGCTTCAAACATTTCTGGTATATGAAAAACATGTTTTTCAATGGCAAAAATCAATGAATATTGTAAATGCACAAACAGTAATATCTCCACATTGCAAGGTGCAATTCTGAAATTTTTTGCTTTTTCCTGTTAATCCTAGCATGATAAAGAAGATTCAAAGAGAGTGAGATGCCAGCTCCTTTCATTCAGTCAGTAGCTTTAAACATTTCTGGTATATGAAAAACATGTTTTTCAATGGCAAAAATCAATGAATATTGTAAATGCACAAACAGTAATATCTCCACATTGCAAGGTGCAATTCTGAAATTTTTTGCTTTTTCCTGCTAATCCTAGCATGATAAAGAAGATTCAAAGAGAGTGAGATGCCAGCTCCTTTCATTCAGTCAGTAGCTTCAAACATTTCTGGTATATGAAAAACATGTTTTTCAATGGCAAAAATCAATGAATATTGTAAATGCACAAACAGTAATATCTCCACATTGCACGGTGCAATTCTGAAATTTTTAGCTTTTCCTGTTAATCCTAGCATGATAAAGAAGATTCAAAGAGAGTGAGATGCCAGCTCCTTTCATTCAGTCAGTAGCTTCAAACATTTCTGGTATATGAAAAACATGTTTTTCAATGGCAAAAATCAATGAATATTGTAAATGCACAAACAGTAATATCTCCACATTGCAAGGTGCAATTCTGAAATTTTTTGCTTTTTCCTGTTAATCCTAGCATGATAAAGAAGATTCAAAGAGAGTGAGATGCCAGCTCCTTTCATTCAGTCAGTAGCTTCAAACATTTCTGGTATATGAAAAACATGTTTTTCAATGGCAAAAATCAATGAATATTGTAAATGCACAAACAGTAATATCTCCACATTGCAAGGTGCAATTCTGAAATTTTTTGCTTTTTCCTGCTAATCCTAGCATGATAAAGAAGATTCAAAGAGAGTGAGATGCCAGCTCCTTTCATTCAGTCAGTAGCTTCAAACATTTCTGGTATATGAAAAACATGTTTTTCAATGGCAAAAATCAATGAATATTGTAAATGCACAAACAGTAATATCTCCACATTGCACGGTGCAATTCTGAAATTTTTAGCTTTTTCCTGTTAATCCTAGCATGATAAAGAAGATTCAAAGAGAGTGAGATGCCAGCTCCTTTCATTCAGTCAGTAGCTTCAAACATTTCTGGTATATGAAAAACATGTTTTTCAATGGCAAAAATCAATGAATATTGTAAATGCACAAACAGTAATATCTCCACATTGCAAGGTGCAATTCTGAAATTTTTTGCTTTTTCCTGCTAATCCTAGCATGATAAAGAAGATTCAAAGAGAGTGAGATGCCAGCTCCTTTCATTCAGTCAGTAGCTTCAAACATTTCTGGTATATGAAAAACATGTTTTTCAATGGCAAAAATCAATGAATATTGTAAATGCACAAACAGTAATATCTCCACATTGCACGGTGCAATTCTGAAATTTTTAGCTTTTTCCTGTTAATCCTAGCATGATAAAGAAGATTCAAAGAGAGTGAGATGCCAGCTCCTTTCATTCAGTCAGTAGCTTCAAACATTTCTGGTATATGAAAAACATGTTTTTCAATGGCAAAAATCAATGAATATTGTAAATGCACAAAGAGTAATATCTCCACATTGCAAGGTGCAATTCTGAAATTTTTTGCTTTTTCCTGTTAATCCTAGCATGATAAAGAAGATTCAAAGAGAGTGAGATGCCAGCTCCTTTCATTCAGTCAGTAGCTTCAAACATTTCTGGTATATGAAAAACATGTTTTTCAATGGCAAAAATCAATGAATATTGTAAATGCACAAACAGTAATATCTCCACATTGCAAGGTGCAATTCTGAAATTTTTTGCTTTTTCCTGCTAATCCTAGCATGATAAAGAAGATTCAAAGAGAGTGAGATGCCAGCTCCTTTCATTCAGTCAGTAGCTTCAAACATTTCTGGTATATGAAAAACATGTTTTTCAATGGCAAAAATCAATGAATATTGTAAATGCACAAACAGTAATATCTCCACATTGCACGGTGCAATTCTGAAATTTTTAGCTTTTTCCTGTTAATCCTAGCATGATAAAGAAGATTCAAAGAGAGTGAGATGCCAGCTCCTTTCATTCAGTCAGTAGCTTCAAACATTTCTGGTATATGAAAAACATGTTTTTCAATGGCAAAAATCAATGAATATTGTAAATGCACAAACAGTAATATTTCCACATTGCAAGGTGCAATTCTGAAATTTTTTGCTTTTTCCTGCTAATCCTAGCATGATAAAGAAGATTCAAAGAGAGTGAGATGCCAGCTCCTTTCATTCAGTCAGAAGCTTCAAACATTTCTGGTATATGAAAAACATGTTTTTCAATGGCAAAAATCAATGAATATTGTAAATGCACAAACAGTAATATCTCCACATTGCAAGGTGCAATTCTGAAATTTTTTGCTTTTTCCTGTTAATCCTAGCATGATAAAGAAGATTCAAAGAGAGTGAGATGCCAGCTCCTTTCATTCAGTCAGTAGCTTCAAACATTTCTGGTATATGAAAAACATGTTTTTCAATGGCAAAAATCAATGAATATTGTAAATGCACAAACAGTAATATCTCCACATTGCAAGGTGCAATTCTGAAATTTTTTGCTTTTTCCTGCTAATCCTAGCATGATAAAGAAGATTCAAAGAGAGTAAGATGCCAGCTCCTTTCATTCAGTCAGTAGCTTCAAACATTTCTGGTATATGAAAAACATGTTTTTCAATGGCAAAAATCAATGAATATTGTAAATGCACAAACAGTAATATCTCCACATTGCACGGTGCAATTCTGAAATTTTTAGCTTTTTCCTGTTAATCCTAGCATGATAAAGAAGATTCAAAGAGAGTGAGATGCCAGCTCCTTTCATTCAGTCAGTAGCTTCAAACATTTCTGGTATATGAAAAACATGTTTTTCAATGGCAAAAATCAATGAATATTGTAAATGCACAAACAGTAATATCTCCACATTGCAAGGTGCAATTCTGAAATTTTTTGCTTTTTCCTGCTAATCCTAGCATGATAAAGATTCAAAGAGAGTGAGATGCCAGCTCCTTTCATTCAGTCAGTAGCTTCAAACATTTCTGGTATATGAAAAACATGTTTTTCAATGGCAAAAATCAATGAATATTGTAAATGCACAAACAGTAATATCTCCACATTGCACGGTGCAATTCTGAAATTTTTAGCTTTTTCCTGTTAATCCTAGCATGATAAAGAAGATTCAAAGAGAGTGAGATGCCAGCTCCTTTCATTCAGTCAGTAGCTTCAAACATTTCTGGTATATGAAAAACATGTTTTTCAATGGCAAAAATCAATGAATATTGTAAATGCACAAACAGTAATATCTCCACATTGCAAGGTGCAATTCTGAAATTTTTTTCTTTTTCCTGTTAATCCTAGCATGATAAAGAAGTTTCAAAGAGAGTGAGATGCCAGCTCCTTTCATTCAGTCAGTAGCTTCAAACATTTCTGGTATATGAAAAACATGTTTTTCAATGGCAAAAATCAATGAATATTGTAAATGCACAAACAGTAATATCTCCACATTGCAAGGTGCAATTCTGAAATTTTTTGCTTTTTCCTGCTAATCCTAGCATGATAAAGAAGATTCAAAGAGAGTGAGATGCCAGCTCCTTTCATTCAGTCAGTAGCTTCAAACATTTCTGGTATATGAAAAACATGTTTTTCAATGGCAAAAATCAATGAATATTGTAAATGCACAAACAGTAATATCTCCACATTGCACGGTGCAATTCTGAAATTTTTAGCTTTTTCCTGTTAATCCTAGCATGATAAAGAAGATTCAAAGAGAGTGAGATGCCAGCTCCTTTCATTCAGTCAGTAGCTTCAAACATTTCTGGTATATGAAAAACATGTTTTTCAATGGCAAAAATCAATGAATATTGTAAATGCACAAACAGTAATATCTCCACATTGCACGGTGCAATTCTGAAATTTTTAGCTTTTTCCTGTTAATCCTTGCATGATAAAGATTCAAAGAGAGTGAGATGCCAGCTCCTTTCATTCAGTCAGTAGCTTCAAACATTTCTGGTATATGAAAAACATGTTTTTCAATGGCAAAAATCAATGAATATTGTAAATGCACAAACAGTAATATCTCCACATTGCAAGGTGCAATTCTGAAATTTTTTGCTTTTTCCTGTTAATCCTAGCATGATAAAGAAGATTCAAAGAGAGTGAGATGCCAGCTCCTTTCATTCAGTCAGTAGCTTCAAACATTTCTGGTATATGAAAAACATGTTTTTCAATGGCAAAAATCAATGAATATTGTAAATGCACAAACAGTAATATCTCCACATTGCAAGGTGCAATTCTGAAATTTTTTGCTTTTTCCTGCTAATCCTAGCATGATAAAGAAGATTCAAAGAGAGTGAGATGCCAGCTCCTTTCATTCAGTCAGTAGCTTCAAACATTTCTGGTATATGAAAAACATGTTTTTCAATGGCAAAAATCAATGAATATTGTAAATGCACAAACAGTAATATCTCCACATTGCACGGTGCAATTCTGAAATTTTTAGCTTTTTCCTGTTAATCCTAGCATGATAAAGAAGATTCAAAGAGAGTGAGATGCCAGCTCCTTTCATTCAGTCAGTAGCTTCAAACATTTCTGGTATATGAAAAACATGTTTTTCAATGGCAAAAATCAATGAATATTGTAAATGCACAAACAGTAATATCTCCACATTGCAAGGTGCAATTCTGAAATTTTTTGCTTTTTCCTGCTAATCCTAGCATGATAAAGAAGATTCAAAGAGAGTGAGATGCCAGCTCCTTTCATTCAGTCAGTAGCTTCAAACATTTCTGGTATATGAAAAACATGTTTTTCAATGGCAAAAATCAATGAATATTGTAAATGCACAAACAGTAATATCTCCACATTGCACGGTGCAATTCTGAAATTTTTAGCTTTTTCCTTTTAATCCTAGCATGATAAAGAAGATTCAAAGAGAGTGAGACGCCAGCTCCTTTCATTCAGTCATTAGCTTCAAACATTTCTGGTATATGAAAAACATGTTTTTCAATGGCAAAAATCAATGAATATTGTAAATGCACAAACAGTAATATCTCCACATTGCACGGTGCAATTCTGAAATTTTTAGCTTTTTCCTGTTAATCCTAGCATGATAAAGAAGATTCAAAGAGAGTGAGATGCCAGCTCCTTTCATTCAGTCAGTAGCTTCAAACATTTCTGGTATATGAAAAACATGTTTTTCAATGGCAAAAATCAATGAATATTGTAAATGCACAAACAGTAATATCTCCACATTGCAAGGTGCAATTCTGAAATTTTTTGCTTTTTCCTGTTAATCCTAGCATGATAAAGAAGATTCAAAGAGAGTGAGATGCCAGATCCTTTCATTCAGTCAGTAGCTTCAAACATTTCTGGTATATGAAAAACATGTTTTTCAATGGCAAAAATCAATGAATATTGTAAATGCACAAACAGTAATATCTCCACATTGCAAGGTGCAATTCTGAAATTTTTTGCTTTTTCCTGCTAATCCTAGCATGATAAAGAAGATTCAAAGAGAGTGAGATGCCAGCTCCTGTCATTCAGTCAGTAGCTTCAAACATTTCTGGTATATGAAAAATGTTTTTCAATGGCAAAAATCAATGAATATTGTAAATGCACAAACAGTAATATCTCCACATTGCACGGTGCAATTCTGAAATTTTTAGCTTTTTCCTGTTAATCCTAGCATGATAAAGAAGATTCAAAGAGAGTGAGATGCCAGCTCCTTTCATTCAGTCAGTAGCTTCAAACATTTCTGGTATATGAAAAACATGTTTTTCAATGGCAAAAATCAATGAATATTGTAAATGCACAAACAGTAATATCTCCACATTGCAAGGTGCAATTCTGAAATTTTTTGCTTTTTCCTGTTAATCCTAGCATGATAAAGAAGATTCAAAGAGAGTGAGATGCCAGCTCCTTTCATTCAGTCAGTAGCTTCAAACATTTCTGGTATATGAAAAACATGTTTTTCAATGGCAAAAATCAATGAATATTGTAAATGCACAAACAGTAATATCTCCACATTGCAAGGTGCAATTCTGAAATTTTTTGCTTTTTCCTGCTAATCCTAGCATGATAAAGAAGATTCAAAGAGAGTGAGATGCCAGCTCCTTTCATTCAGTCAGTAGCTTCAAACATTTCTGGTATATGAAAAACATGTTTTTCAATGGCAAAAATCAATGAATATTGTAAATGCACAAACAGTAATATCTCCACATTGCACGGTGCAATTCTGAAATTTTTAGCTTTTTCCTGTTAATCCTAGCATGATAAAGAAGATTCAAAGAGAGTGAGATGCCAGCTCCTTTCATTCAGTCAGTAGCTTCAAACATTTCTGGTATATGAAAAACATGTTTTTCAATGGCAAAAATCAATGAATATTGTAAATGCACAAACAGTAATATCTCCACATTGCAAGGTGCAATTCTGAAATTTTTTGCTTTTTCCTGCTAATCCTAGCATGATAAAGAAGATTCAAAGAGAGTGAGATGCCAGCTCCTTTCATTCAGTCAGTAGCTTCAAACATTTCTGGTATATGAAAAACATGTTTTTCAATGGCAAAAATCAATGAATATTGTAAATGCACAAACAGTAATATCTCCACATTGCAAGGTGCAATTCTGAAATTTTTTGCTTTTTCCTGTTAATCCTAGCATGATAAAGAAGATTCAAAGAGAGTGAGATGCCAGCTCCTTTCATTCAGTCAGTAGCTTCAAACATTTCTGGCATATGAAAAACATGTTTTTCAATGGCAAAAATCAATGAATATTGTAAATGCACAAACAGTAATATCTCCACATTGCAAGGTGCAATTCTGAAATTTTTTGCTTTTTCCTGCTAATCCTAGCATGATAAAGAAGATTCAAAGAGAGTGAGATGCCAGCTCCTTTCATTCAGTCAGTAGCTTCAAACATTTCTGGTATATGAAAAACATGTTTTTCAATGGCAAAAATCAATGAATATTGTAAATGCACAAACAGTAATATCTCCACATTGCAAGGTGCAATTCTGAAATTTTTTGCTTTTTCCTGCTAATCCTAGCATGATAAAGATTCAAAGAGAGTGAGATGCCAGCTCCTTTCATTCAGTCAGTAGCTTCAAACATTTCTGGTATATGAAAAACATGTTTTTCAATGGCAAAAATCAATGAATATTGTAAATGCACAAACAGTAATATCTCCACATTGCACAGTGCAATTCTGAAATTTTTAGCTTTTTCCTGTTAATCCTAGCATGATAAAGAAGATTCAAAGAGAGTGAGATGCCAGCTCCTTTCATTCAGTCAGTAGCTTCAAACATTTCTGGTATATGAAAAACATGTTTTTCAATGGCAAAAATCAATGAATATTGTAAATGCACAAACAGTAATATCTCCACATTGCAAGGTGCAATTCTGAAATTTTTTGCTTTTTCCTGCTAATCCTAGCATGATAAAGAAGATTCAAAGAGAGTGAGATGCCAGCTCCTTTCATTCAGTCAGTAGCTTCAAACATTTCTGGTATATGAAAAACATGTTTTTCAATGGCAAAAATCAATGAATATTGTAAATGCACAAAGAGTAATATCTCCACATTGCACGGTGCAATTCTGAAATTTTTAGCTTTTTCCTGTTAATCCTAGCATGATAAAGAAGATTCAAAGAGAGTGAGATGCCAGCTCCTTTCATTCAGTCAGTAGCTTCAAACATTTCTGGTATATGAAAAACATGTTTTTCAATGGCAAAAATCAATGAATATTGTAAATGCACAAACAGTAATATCTCCACATTGCAAGGTGCAATTCTGAAATTTTTTGCTTTTTCCTGTTAATCCTAGCATGATAAAGAAGATTCAAAGAGAGTGAGATGCCAGCTCCTTTCATTCAGTCAGTAGCTTCAAACATTTCTGGTATATGAAAAACATGTTTTTCAATGGCAAAAATCAATGAATATTGTAAATGCACAAACAGTAATATCTCCACATTGCAAGGTGCAATTCTGAAATTTTTTGCTTTTTCCTGCTAATCCTAGCATGATAAAGAAGATTCAAAGAGAGTGAGATGCCAGCTCCTTTCATTCAGTCAGTAGCTTCAAACATTTCTGGTATATGAAAAACATGTTTTTCAATGGCAAAAATCAATGAATATTGTAAATGCACAAACAGTAATATCTCCACATTGCACGGAGCAATTCTGAAATTTTTAGCTTTTTCCTGTTAATCCTAGCATGATAAAGAAGATTCAAAGAGAGTGAGATGCCAGCTCCTTTCATTCAGTCAGTAGCTTCAAACATTTCTGGTATATGAAAAACATGTTTTTCAATGGCAAAAATCAATGAATATTGTAAATGCACAAACAGTAATATCTCCACATTGCAAGGTGCAATTCTGAAATTTTTTGCTTTTTCCTGCTAATCCTAGCATGATAAAGAAGATTCAAAGAGAGTGAGATGCCAGCTCCTTTCATTCAGTCAGAAGCTTCAAACATTTCTGGTATATGAAAAACATGTTTTTCAATGGCAAAAATCAATGAATATTGTAAATGCACAAACAGTAATATCTCCACATTGCACGGTGCAATTCTGAAATTTTTAGCTTTTTCCTGTTAATCCTAGCATGATAAAGAAGATTCAAAGAGAGTGAGATGCCAGCTCCTTTCATTCAGTCAGTAGCTTCAAACATTTCTGGTATATGAAAAACATGTTTTTCAATGGCAAAAATCAATGAATATTGTAAATGCACAAACAGTAATATCTCCACATTGCAAGGTGCAATTCTGAAATTTTTTGCTTTTTCCTGTTAATCCTGGCATGATAAAGAAGATTCAAAGAGAGTGAGATGCCAGCTCCTTTCATTCAGTCAGTAGCTTCAAACATTTCTGGTATATGAAAAACATGTTTTTCAATGGCAAAAATCAATGAATATTGTAAATGCACAAACAGTAATATCTCCACATTGCACGGTGCAATTCTGAAATTTTTAGCTTTTTCCTGTTAATCCTAGCATGATAAAGAAGATTCAAAGAGAGTGAGATGCCAGCTCCTTTCATTCAGTCAGTAGCTTCAAACATTTCTGGTATATGAAAAACATGTTTTTCAATGGCAAAAATCAATGAATATTGTAAATGCACAAACAGTAATATCTCCACATTGCAAGGTGCAATTCTGAAATTTTTTGCTTTTTCCTGTTAATCCTAGCATGATAAAGAAGATTCAAAGAGAGTGAGATGCCAGCTCCTTTCATTCAGTCAGTAGCTTCAAACATTTCTGGTATATGAAAAACATGTTTTTCAATGGCAAAAATCAATGAATATTGTAAATGCACAAACAGTAATATCTCCACATTGCAAGGTGCAATTCTGAAATTTTTTGCTTTTTCCTGCTAATCCTAGCATGATAAAGAAGATTCAAAGAGAGTGAGATGCCAGCTCCTTTCATTCAGTCAGTAGCTTCAAACATTTCTGGTATATGAAAAACATGTTTTTCAATGGCAAAAATCAATGAATATTGTAAATGCACAAACAGTAATATCTCCACATTGCACGGTGCAATTCTGAAATTTTTAGCTTTTTCCTGTTAATCCTAGCATGATAAAGAAGATTCAAAGAGAGTGAGATGCCAGCTCCTTTCATTCAGTCAGTAGCTTCAAACATTTCTGGTATATGAAAAACATGTTTTTCAATGGCAAAAATCAATGAATATTGTAAATGCACAAACAGTAATATCTCCACATTGTAAGGTGCAATTCTGAAATTTTTTGCTTTTTCCTGCTAATCCTAGCATGATAAAGAAGATTCAAAGAGAGTGAGATGCCAGCTCCTTTCATTCAGTCAGTAGCTTCAAACATTTCTGGTATATGAAAAACATGTTTTTCAATGGCAAAAATCAATGAATATTGTAAATGCACAAACAGTAATATCTCCACATTGCAAGGTGCAATTCTGAAATTTTTTGCTTTTTCCTGTTAATCCTAGCATGATAAAGAAGATTCAAAGAGAGTGAGATGCCAGCTCCTTTCATTCAGTCAGTAGCTTCAAACATTTCTGGTATATGAAAAACATGTTTTTCAATGGCAAAAATCAATGAATATTGTAAATGCACAAACAGTAATATCTCCACATTGCAAGGTGCAATTCTGAAATTTTTTGCTTTTTCCTGCTAATCCTAGCATGATAAAGAAGATTCAAAGAGAGTGAGATGCCAGCTCCTTTCATTCAGTCAGTAGCTTCAAACATTTCTGGTATATGAAAAACATGTTTTTCAATGGCAAAAATCAATGAATATTGTAAATGCACAAACAGTAATATCTCCACATTGCAAGGTGCAATTCTGAAATTTTTGCTTTTTCCTGCTAATCCTAGCATGATAAAGAAGATTCAAAGAGAGTGAGATGCCAGCTCCTTTCATTCAGTCAGTAGCTTCAAACATTTCTGGTATATGAAAAACATGTTTTTCAATGGCAAAAATCAATGAATATTGTAAATGCACAAACAGTAATATCTCCACATTGCACGGTGCAATTCTGAAATTTTTAGCTTTGTCCTGTTAATCCTAGCATGATAAAGAAGATTCAAAGAGAGTGAGATGCCAGCTCCTTTCATTCAGTCAGTAGCTTCAAACATTTCTGGTATATGAAAAAACATGTTTTTCAATGGCAAAAATCATTGAATATTGTAAATGCACAAACAGTAATATCTCCACATTGCACGGTGCAATTCTGAAATTTTTAGCTTTTTCCTGTTAATCCTAGCATGATAAAGAAGATTCAAAGAGAGTGAGATGCCAGCTCCTTTCATTCAGTCATTAGCTTCAAACATTTCTGGTATATGAAAAACATGTTTTTCAATGGCAAAAATCAATGAATATTGTAAATGCACAAACAGTAATATCTCCACATTGCATGGTGCAATTCTGAAATTTTTAGCTTTTTCCTGTTAATCCTAGCATGATAAGAAGATTCAAAGAGAGTGAGATGCCAGCTCCTTTCATTCAGTCAGTAGCTTCAAACATTTCTGGTATATGAAAAACATGTTTTTCAATGGCAAAAATCAATGAATATTGTAAATGCACAAACAGTAATATCTCCACATTGCAAGGTGCAATTCTGAAATTTTTTGCTTTTTCCTGTTAATCCTAGCATGATAAAGAAGATTCAAAGAGAGTGAGATGCCAGCTCCTTTCATTCAGTCAGTAGCTTCAAACATTTCTGGTATATGAAAAACATGTTTTTCAATGGCAAAAATCAATGAATATTGTAAATGCACAAACAGTAATATCTCCACATTGCAAGGTGCAATTCTGAAATTTTTTGCTTTTTCCTGCTAATCCTAGCATGATAAAGATGATTCAAAGAGAGTGAGATGCCAGCTCCTTTCATTCAGTCAGTAGCTTCAAACATTTCTGGTATATGAAAAACATGTTTTTCAATGGCAAAAATCAATGAATATTGTAAATGCACAAACAGTAATATCTCCACATTGCACGGTGCAATTCTGAAATTTTTAGCTTTTTCCTGTTAATCCTAGCATGATAAAGAAGATTCAAAGAGAGTGAGATGCCAGCTCCTTTCATTCAGTCAGTAGCTTCAAACATTCTGGTATATGAAAAACATGTTTTTCAATGGCAAAAATCAATGAATATTGTAAATGCACAAACAGTAATATCTCCACATTGCACGGTGCAATTCTGAAATTTTTTGCTTTTTCCTGCTAATCCTAGCATGATAAAAAGATTCAAAGAGAGTGAGATGCCAGCTCCTTTAATTCAGTCAGTAGCTTCAAACATTTCTGGTATATGAAAAACATGTTTTTCAATGGCAAAAATCAATGAATATTGTAAATGCACAAACAGCAATATCTCCACATTGCACGGTGCAATTCTGAAATTTTTAGCTTTTTCCTGTTAATCCTAGCATGATAAAGAAGATTCAAAGAGAGTGAGATGCCAGCTCCTTTCATTCAGTCAGTAGCTTCAAACATTTCTGGTATATGAAAAACATGTTTTTCAATGGCAAAAATCAATGAATATTGTAAATGCACAAACAGTAATATCTCCACATTGCACGGTGCAATTCTGAAATTTTTAGCTTTTTCCTGTTAATCCTAGCATGATAAAGAAGATTCAAAGAGAGTGAGATGCCAGCTCCTTTCATTCAGTCAGTAGCTTCAAACATTTCTGGTATATGAAAAACATGTTTTTCAATGGCAAAAATCAATGAATATTGTAAATGCACAAACAGTAATATCTCCACATTGCAAGGTGCAATTCTGAAATTTTTTGCTTTTTCCTGTTAATCCTAGCATGATACAGAAGATTCAAAGAGAGTGAGATGCCAGCTCCTTTCATTCAGTTAGTAGCTTCAAACATTTCTGGTATATGAAAAACATGTTTTTCAATGGCAAAAATCAATGAATATTGTAAATGCACAAACAGTAATATCTCCACATTGCAAGGTGCAATTCTGAAATTTTTTGCTTTTTCCTGCTAATCCTAGCATGATAAAGAAGATTCAAAGAGAGTGAGATGCCAGCTCCTTTCATTCAGTCAGTAGCTTCAAACATTTCTGGTATATGAAAAACATGTTTTTCAATGGCAAAAATCAATGAATATTGTAAATGCACAAACAGTAATATCTCCACATTGCACGGTGCAATTATGAAATTTTTAGCTTTTTCCTGTTAATCCTAGCATGATAAAGAAGATTCAAAGAGAGTGAGATGCCAGCTCCTTTCATTCAGTCAGTAGCTTCAAACATTTCTGGTATATGAAAAACATGTTTTTCAATGGCAAAAATCAATGAATATTGTAAATGCACAAACAGTAATATCTCCACATTGCAAGGTGCAATTCTGAAATTTTTTGCTTTTTCCTGCTAATCCTAGCATGATAAAGAAGATTCAAAGAGAGTGAGATGCCAGCTCCTTTCATTCAGTCAGTAGCTTCAAACATTTCTGGTATATGAAAAACATGTTTTTCAATGGCAAAAATCAATGAATATTGTAAATGCACAAACAGTAATATCTCCACATTGCACGGTGCAATTCTGAAATTTTTAGCTTTTTCCTGTTAATCCTAGCATGATAAAGAAGATTCAAAGAGAGTGAGATGCCAGCTCCTTTCATTCAGTCAGTAGCTTCAAACATTTCTGGTATATGAAAAACATGTTTTTCAATGGCAAAAAACAATGAATATTGTAAATGCACAAACAGTAATATCTCCACATTGCAAGGTGCAATTCTGAAATTTTTTGCTTTTTCCTGTTAATCCTAGCATGATAAAGAAGATTCAAAGAGAGTGAGATGCCAGCTCCTTTCATTCAGTCAGTAGCTTCAAACATTTCTGGTATATGAAAAACATGTTTTTCAATGGCAAAAATCATTGAATATTGTAAATGCACAAACAGTAATATCTCCACATTGCACGGTGCAATTCTGAAATTTTTAGCTTTTTCCTGTTAATCCTAGCATGATAAAGAAGATTCAAAGAGAGTGAGATGCCAGCTCCTTTCATTCAGTCATTAGCTTCAAACATTTCTGGTATATGAAAAACATGTTTTTCAATGGCAAAAATCAATGAATATTGTAAATGCACAAACAGTAATATCTCCACATTGCATGGTGCAATTCTGAAATTTTTAGCTTTTTCCTGTTAATCCTAGCATGATAAAGAAGATTCAAAGAGAGTGAGATGCCAGCTCCTTTCATTCAGTCAGTAGCTTCAAACATTTCTGGTATATGAAAAACATGTTTTTCAATGGCAAAAATCAATGAATATTGTAAATGCACAAACAGTAATATCTCCACATTGCAAGGTGCAATTCTGAAATTTTTTGCTTTTTCCTGTTAATCCTAGCATGATAAAGAAGATTCAAAGAGAGTGAGATGCCAGCTCCTTTCATTCAGTCAGTAGCTTCAAACATTTCTGGTATATGAAAAACATGTTTTTCAATGGCAAAAATCAATGAATATTGTAAATGCACAAACAGTAATATCTCCACATTGCAAGGTGCAATTCTGAAATTTTTTGCTTTTTCCTGCTAATCCTAGCATGATAAAGATGATTCAAAGAGAGTGAGATGCCAGCTCCTTTCATTCAGTCAGTAGCTTCAAACATTTCTGGTATATGAAAAACATGTTTTTCAATGGCAAAAATCAATGAATATTGTAAATGCACAAACAGTAATATCTCCACATTGCACGGTGCAATTCTGAAATTTTTAGCTTTTTCCTGTTAATCCTAGCATGATAAAGAAGATTCAAAGAGAGTGAGATGCCAGCTCCTTTCATTCAGTCAGTAGCTTCAAACATTTCTGGTATATGAAAAACATGTTTTTCAATGGCAAAAATCAATGAATATTGTAAATGCACAAACAGTAATATCTCCACATTGCACGGTGCAATTCTGAAATTTTTTGCTTTTTCCTGCTAATCCTAGCATGATAAAAAGATTCAAAGAGAGTGAGATGCCAGCTCCTTTCATTCAGTCAGTAGCTTCAAACATTTCTGGTATATGAAAAACATGTTTTTCAATGGCAAAAATCAATGAATATTGTAAATGCACAAACAGCAATATCTCCACATTGCACGGTGCAATTCTGAAATTTTTAGCTTTTTCCTGTTAATCCTAGCATGATAAAGAAGATTCAAAGAGAGTGAGATGCCAGCTCCTTTCATTCAGTCAGTAGCTTCAAACATTTCTGGTATATGAAAAACATGTTTTTCAATGGCAAAAATCAATGAATATTGTAAATGCACAAACAGTAATATCTCCACATTGCACGGTGCAATTCTGAAATTTTTAGCTTTTTCCTGTTAATCCTAGCATGATAAAGAAGATTCAAAGAGAGTGAGATGCCAGCTCCTTTCATTCAGTCAGTAGCTTCAAACATTTCTGGTATATGAAAAACATGTTTTTCAATGGCAAAAATCAATGAATATTGTAAATGCACAAACAGTAATATCTCCACATTGCAAGGTGCAATTCTGAAATTTTTTGCTTTTTCCTGTTAATCCTAGCATGATACAGAAGATTCAAAGAGAGTGAGATGCCAGCTCCTTTCATTCAGTTAGTAGCTTCAAACATTTCTGGTATATGAAAAACATGTTTTTCAATGGCAAAAATCAATGAATATTGTAAATGCACAAACAGTAATATCTCCACATTGCAAGGTGCAATTCTGAAATTTTTTGCTTTTTCCTGCTAATCCTAGCATGATAAAGAAGATTCAAAGAGAGTGAGATGCCAGCTCCTTTCATTCAGTCAGTAGCTTCAAACATTTCTGGTATATGAAAAACATGTTTTTCAATGGCAAAAATCAATGAATATTGTAAATGCACAAACAGTAATATCTCCACATTGCACGGTGCAATTCTGAAATTTTTAGCTTTTTCCTGTTAATCCTAGCATGATAAAGAAGATTCAAAGAGAGTGAGATGCCAGCTCCTTTCATTCAGTCAGTAGCTTCAAACATTTCTGGTATATGAAAAACATGTTTTTCAATGGCAAAAATCAATGAATATTGTAAATGCACAAACAGTAATATCTCCACATTGCAAGGTGCAATTCTGAAATTTTTTGCTTTTTCCTGCTAATCCTAGCATGATAAAGAAGATTCAAAGAGAGTGAGATGCCAGCTCCTTTCATTCAGTCAGTAGCTTCAAACATTTCTGGTATATGAAAAACATGTTTTTCAATGGCAAAAATCAATGAATATTGTAAATGCACAAACAGTAATATCTCCACATTGCACGGTGCAATTCTGAAATTTTTAGCTTTTTCCTGTTAATCCTAGCATGATAAAGAAGATTCAAAGAGAGTGAGATGCCAGCTCCTTTCATTCAGTCAGTAGCTTCAAACATTTCTGGTATATGAAAAACATGTTTTTCAATGGCAAAAAACAATGAATATTGTAAATGCACAAACAGTAATATCTCCACATTGCAAGGTGCAATTCTGAAATTTTTTGCTTTTTCCTGTTAATCCTAGCATGATAAAGAAGATTCAAAGAGAGTGAGATGCCAGCTCCTTTCATTCAGTCAGTAGCTTCAAACATTTCTGGTATATGAAAAACATGTTTTTCAATGGCAAAAATCAATGAATATTGTAAATGCACAAACAGTAATATCTCCACATTGCAAGGTGCAATTCTGAAATTTTTTGCTTTTTCCTGCTAATCCTAGCATGATAAAGAAGATTCAAAGAGAGTGAGATGCCAGCTCCTTTCATTCAGTCAGTAGCTTCAAACATTTCTGGTATATGAAAAACATGTTTTTCAATGGCAAAAATCAATGAATATTGTAAATGCACAAACAGTAATATCTCCACATTGCACGGTGCAATTCTGAAATTTTTAGCTTTTTCCTGTTAATCCTAGCATGATAAAGAAGATTCAAAGAGAGTGAGATGCCAGCTCCTTTCATTCAGTCAGTAGCTTCAAACATTTCTGGTATATGAAAAACATGTTTTTCAATGGCAAAAATCAATGAATATTGTAAATGCACAAACAGTAATATCTCCACATTGCAAGGTGCAATTCTGAAATTTTTTGCTTTTTCCTGCTAATCCTAGCATGATAAAGAAGATTCAAAGAGAGTGAGATGCCAGCTCCTTTCATTCAGTCAGTAGCTTCAAACATTTCTGGTATATGAAAAACATGTTTTTCAATGGCAAAAATCAATGAATATTGTAAATGCACAAACAGTAATATCTCCACATTGCACGGTGCAATTCTGAAATTTTTAGCTTTTTCCTGTTAATCCTAGCATGATAAAGATTCAAAGAGAGTGAGATGCCAGCTCCTTTCATTCAGTCAGTAGCTTCAAACATTTCTGGTATATGAAAAACATGTTTTTCAATGGCAAAAATCAATGAATATTGTAAATGCACAAACAGTAATATCTCCACATTGCAAGGTGCAATTCTGAAATTTTTTGCTTTTTCCTGTTAATCCTAGCATGATAAAGAAGATTCAAAGAGAGTGAGATGCCAGCTCCTTTCATTCAGTCAGTAGCTTCAAACATTTCTGGTATATGAAAAACATGTTTTTCAATGGCAAAAATCAATGAATATTGTAAATGCACAAACAGTAATATCTCCACATTGCAAGGTGCAATTCTGAAATTTTTTGCTTTTTCCTGCTAATCCTAGCATGATAAAGAAGATTCAAAGAGAGTGAGATGCCAGCTCCTTTCATTCAGTCAGTAGCTTCAAACATTTCTGGTATATGAAAAACATGTTTTTCAATGGCAAAAATCAATGAATATTGTAAATGCACAAACAGTAATATCTCCACATTGCACGGTGCAATTCTGAAATTTTTAGCTTTTTCCTGTTAATCCTAGCATGATAAAGAAGATTCAAAGAGAGTGAGATGCCAGCTCCTTTCATTCAGTCAGTAGCTTCAAACATTTCTGGTATATGAAAAACATGTTTTTCAATGGCAAAAATCAATGAATATTGTAAATGCACAAACAGTAATATCTCCACATTGCAAGGTGCAATTCTGAAATTTTTTGCTTTTTCCTGCTAATCCTAGCATGATAAAGAAGATTCAAAGAGAGTGAGATGCCAGCTCCTTTCATTCAGTCAGTAGCTTCAAACATTTCTGGTATATGAAAAACATGTTTTTCAATGGCAAAAATCAATGAATATTGTAAATGCACAAACAGTAATATCTCCACATTGCACGGTGCAATTCTGAAATTTTTAGCTTTTTCCTGTTAATCCTAGCATGATAAAGAAGATTCAAAGAGAGTGAGATGCCAGCTCCTTTCATTCAGTCATTAGCTTCAAACATTTCTGGTATATGAAAAACATGTTTTTCAATGGCAAAAATCAATGAATATTGTAAATGCACAAACAGTAATATCTCCACATTGCACGGTGCAATTCTGAAATTTTTTGCTTTTTCCTGTTAATCCTAGCATGATAAAGAAGATTCAAAGAGAGTGAGATGCCAGCTCCTTTCATTCAGTCAGTAGCTTCAAACATTTCTGGTATATGAAAAACATGTTTTTCAATGGCAAAAATCAATGAATATTGTAAATGCACAAACAGTAATATCTCCACATTGCAAGGTGCAATTCTGAAATTTTTTGCTTTTTCCTGTTAATCCTAGCATGATAAAGAAGATTCAAAGAGAGTGAGATGCCAGCTCCTTTCATTCAGTCAGTAGCTTCAAACATTTCTGGTATATGAAAAACATGTTTTTCAATGGCAAAAATCAATGAATATTGTAAATGCACAAACAGTAATATCTCCACATTGCAATGTGCAATTCTGAAATTTTTAGCTTTTTCCTGTTAATCCTAGCATGATAAAGAAGATTCAAAGAGAGTGAGATGCCAGCTCCTTTCATTCAGTCAGTAGCTTCAAACATTTCTGGTATATGAAAAACATGTTTTTCAATGGCAAAAATCAATGAATATTGTAAATGCACAAACAGTAATATCTCCACATTGCAAGGTGCAATTCTGAAATTTTTTGCTTTTTCCTGTTAATCCTAGCATGATAAAGAAGATTCAAAGAGAGTGAGATGCCAGCTCCTTTCATTCAGTCAGTAGCTTCAAACATTTCTGGTATATGAAAAACATGTTTTTCAATGGCAAAAATCAATGAATATTGTAAATGCACAAACAGTAATATCTCCACATTGCAAGGTGCAATTCTGAAATTTTTTGCTTTTTCCTGTTAATCCTAGCATGATAAAGAAGATTCAAAGAGAGTGAGATGCCAGCTCCTTTCATTCAGTCAGTAGCTTCAAACATTTCTGGTATATGAAAAACATGTTTTTCAATGGCAAAAATCAATGAATATTGTAAATGCACAAACAGTAATATCTCCACATTGCAAGGTGCAATTCTGAAATTTTTAGCTTTTTCCTGTTAATCCTAGCATGATAAAGAAGATTCAAAGAGAGTGAGATGCCAGCTCCTTTCATTCAGTCAGTAGCTTCAAACATTTCAGGTATATGAAAAACATGTTTTTCAATGGCAAAAATCAATGAATATTGTAAATGCACAAACAGTAATATCTCCACATTGCAAGGTGCAATTCTGAAATTTTTTGCTTTTTCCTGTTAATCCTAGCATGATAAAGAAGATTCAAAGAGAGTGAGATGCCAGCTCCTTTCATTCAGTCAGTAGCTTCAAACATTTCTGGTATATGAAAAACATGTTTTTCAATGGCAAAAATCAATGAATATTGTAAATGCACAAACAGTAATATCTCCACATTGCAAGGTGCAATTCTGAAATTTTTTGCTTTTTCCTGCTAATCCTAGCATGATAAAGAAGATTCAAAGAGAGTGAGATGCCAGCTCCTTTCATTCAGTCAGTAGCTTCAAACATTTCTGGTATATGAAAAACATGTTTTTCAATGGCAAAAATCAATGAATATTGTAAATGCACAAACAGTAATATCTCCACATTGCAAGGGACAATTCTGAAATTTTTTGCTTTTTCCTGTTATGCCTAGCATGATAAAGAAGATTCAAAGAGAGTGAGATGCCAGCTCCTTTCATTCAGTCAGTAGCTTCAAACATTTCTGGTATATGAAAAACATGTTTTTCAATGGCAAAAATCAATGAATATTGTAAATGCACAAACAGTAATATCTCCACATTGCAAGGTGCAATTCTGAAATTTTTTGCTTTTTCCTGCTAATCCTAGCATGATAAAGAAGATTCAAAGAGAGTGAGATGCCAGCTCCTTTCATTCAGTCAGTAGCTTCAAACATTTCTGGTATATGAAAAAAACATGTTTTTCAATGGCAAAAATCAATGAATATTGTAAATGCACAAACAGTAATATCTCCACATTGCACGGTGCAATTCTGAAATTTTTAGCTTTTTCCTGTTAATCCTAGCATGATAAAGAAGATTCAAAGAGAGTGAGATGCCAGCTCCTTTCATTCAGTCAGTAGCTTCAAACATTTCTGGTATATGAAAAACATGTTTTTCAATGGCAAAAATCAATGAATATTGTAAATGCACAAACAGTAATATCTCCACATTGCAAGGTGCAATTCTGAAATTTTTTGCTTTTTCCTGCTAATCCTAGCATGATAAAGAAGATTCAAAGAGAGTGAGATGCCAGCTCCTTTCATTCAGTCAGTAGCTTCAAACATTTCTGGTATATGAAAAACATGTTTTTCAATGGCAAAAATCAATGAATATTGTAAATGCACAAACAGTAATATCTCCACATTGCACGGTGCAATTCTGAAATTTTTAGCTTTTTCCTGTTAATCCTAGCATGATAAAGAACATTCAAAGAGAGTGAGATGCCAGCTCCTTTCATTCAGTCAGTAGCTTCAAACATTTCTGGTATATGAAAAACATGTTTTTCAATGGCAAAAATCAATGAATATTGTAAATGCACAAACAGTAATATCTCCACATTGCACGGTGCAATTCTGAAATTTTTAGCTTTTTCCTGTTAATCCTAGCATGATAAAGAAGATTCAAAGAGAGTGAGATGCCAGCTCCTTTCATTCAGTCAGTAGCTTCAAACATTTCTGGTATATGAAAAACATGTTTTTCAATGGCAAAAATCAATGAATATTGTAAATGCACAAACAGTAATATCTCCACATTGCAAGGTGCAATTCTGAAATTTTTTGCTTTTTCCTGTTAATCCTAGCATGATAAAGAAGATTCAAAGAGAGTGAGATGCCAGCTCCTTTCATTCAGTCAGTAGCTTCAAACATTTCTGGTATATGAAAAACATGTTTTTCAATGGCAAAAATCAATGAATATTGTAAATGCACAAACAGTAATATCTCCACATTGCAAGGTGCAATTCTGAAATTTTTTGCTTTTTCCTGCTAATCCTAGCATGATAAAGAAGATTCAAAGAGAGTGAGATGCCAGCTCCTTTCATTCAGTCAGTAGCTTCAAACATTTCTGGTATATGAAAAACATGTTTTTCAATGGCAAAAATCAATGAATATTGTAAATGCACAAACAGTAATATCTCCACATTGCACGGTGCAATTCTGAAATTTTTAGCTTTTTCCTGTTAATCCTAGCATGATAAAGAAGATTCAAAGAGAGTGAGATGCCAGCTCCTTTCATTCAGTCAGTAGCTTCAAACATTTCTGGTATATGAAAAACATGTTTTTCAATGGCAAAAATCAATGAATATTGTAAATGCACAAACAGTAATATCTCCACATTGCAAGGTGCAATTCTGAAATTTTTTGCTTTTTCCTGCTAATCCTAGCATGATAAAGAAGATTCAAAGAGAGTGAGATGCCAGCTCCTTTCATTCAGTCAGTAGCTTCAAACATTTCTGGTATATGAAAAACATGTTTTTCAATGGCAAAAATCAATGAATATTGTAAATGCACAAACAGTAATATCTCCACATTGCACGGTGCAATTCTGAAATTTTTAGCTTTTTCCTGTTAATCCTAGCATGATAAAGAAGATTCAAAGAGAGTGAGATGCCAGCTCCTTTCATTCAGTCAGTAGCTTCAAACATTTCTGGTATATGAAAAACATGTTTTTCAATGGCAAAAATCAATGAATATTGTAAATGCACAAACAGTAATATCTCCACATTGCAAGGTGCAATTCTGAAATTTTTTGCTTTTTCCTGTTAATCCTAGCATGATAAAGAAGATTCAAAGAGAGTGAGATGCCAGCTCCTTTCATTCAGTCAGTAGCTTCAAACATTTCTGGTATATGAAAAACATGTTTTTCAATGGCAAAAATCAATGAATATTGTAAATGCACAAACAGTAATATCTCCACATTGCAAGGTGCAATTCTGAAATTTTTTGCTTTTTCCTGCTAATCCTAGCATGATAAAGAAGATTCAAAGAGCGTGAGATGCCAGCTCCTTTCATTCAGTCAGTAGCTTCAAACATTTCTGGTATATGAAAAACATGTTTTTCAATGGCAAAAATCAATGAATATTGTAAATGCACAAACAGTAATATCTCCACATTGCACGGTGCAATTCTGAAATTTTTAGCTTTTTCCTGTTAATCCTAGCATGATAAAGAAGATTCAAAGAGAGTGAGATGCCAGCTCCTTTCATTCAGTCAGTAGCTTCAAACATTTCTGGTATATGAAAAACATGTTTTTCAATGGCAAAAATCAATGAATAATGTAAATGCACAAACAGTAATATCTCCACATTGCAAGGTGCAATTCTGAAATTTTTTGCTTTTCCTGCTAATCCTAGCATGATAAAGAAGATTCAAAGAGAGTGAGATGCCAGCTCCTTTCATTCAGTCAGTAGCTTCAAACATTTCTGGTATATGAAAAACATGTTTTTCAATGGCAAAAATCAATGAATATTGTAAATGCACAAACAGTAATATCTCCACATTGCACGGTGCAATTCTGAAATTTTTAGCTTTTTCCTGTTAATCCTAGCATGATAAAGATTCAAAGAGAGTGAGATGCCAGCTCCTTTCATTCAGTCAGTAGCTTCAAACATTTCTGGTATATGAAAAACATGTTTTTCAATGGCAAAAATCAATGAATATTGTAAATGCACAAACAGTAATATCTCCACATTGCAAGGTGCAATTCTGAAATTTTTTGCTTTTTCCTGTTAATCCTAGCATGATAAAGAAGATTCAAAGAGAGTGAGATGCCAGCTCCTTTCATTCAGTCAGTAGCTTCAAACATTTCTGGTATATGAAAAACATGTTTTTCAATGGCAAAAATCAATGAATATTGTAAATGCACAAACAGTAATATCTCCACATTGCAAGGTGCAATTCTGAAATTTTTTGCTTTTTCCTGCTAATCCTAGCATGATAAAGAAGATTCAAAGAGAGTGAGATGCCAGCTCCTTTCATTCAGTCAGTAGCTTCAAACATTTCTGGTATATGAAAAACATGTTTTTCAATGGCAAAAATCAATGAATATTGTAAATGCACAAACAGTAATATCTCCACATTGCACGGTGCAATTCTGAAATTTTTAGCTTTTTCCTGTTAATCCTAGCATGATAAAGAAGATTCAAAGAGAGTGAGATGCCAGCTCCTTTCATTCAGTCAGTAGCTTCAAACATTTCTGGTATATGAAAAACATGTTTTTCAATGGCAAAAATCAATGAATATTGTAAATGCACAAACAGTAATATCTCCACATTGCAAGGTGCAATTCTGAAATTTTTTGCTTTTTCCTGTTAATCCTAGCATGATAAAGAAGATTCAAAGAGAGTGAGATGCCAGCTCCTTTCATTCAGTCAGTAGCTTCAAACATTTCTGGTATATGAAAAACATGTTTTTCAATGGCAAAAATCAATGAATATTGTAAATGCACAAACAGTAATATCTCCACATTGCAAGGTGCAATTCTGAAATTTTTTGCTTTTTCCTGCTAATCCTAGCATGATAAAGAAGATTCAAAGAGAGTGAGATGCCAGCTCCTTTCATTCAGTCAGTAGCTTCAAACATTTCTGGTATATGAAAAACATGTTTTTCAATGGCAAAAATCAATGAATATTGTAAATGCACAAACAGTAATATCTCCACATTGCACGGTGCAATTCTGAAATTTTTAGCTTTTTCCTGTTAATCCTAGCATGATAAAGAAGATTCAAAGAGAGTGAGATGCCAGCTCCTTTCATTCAGTCAGTAGCTTCAAACATTTCTGGTATATGAAAAACATGTTTTTCAATGGCAAAAATCAATGAATATTGTAAATGCACAAACAGTAATATCTCCACATTGCAAGGTGCAATTCTGAAATTTTTTGCTTTTTCCTGCTAATCCTAGCATGATAAAGAAGATTCAAAGAGAGTGAGATGCCAGCTCCTTTCATTCAGTCAGTAGCTTCAAACATTTCTGGTATATGAAAAACATGTTTTTCAATGGCAAAAATCAATGAATATTGTAAATGCACAAACAGTAATATCTCCACATTGCACGGTGCAATTCTGAAATTTTTAGCTTTTTCCTGTTAATCCTAGCATGATAAAGAAGATTCAAAGAGAGTGAGATGCCAGCTCCTTTCATTCAGTCATTAGCTTCAAACATTTCTGGTATATGAAAAACATGTTTTTCAATGGCAAAAATCAATGAATATTGTAAATGCACAAACAGTAATATCTCCACATTGCACGGTGCAATTCTGAAATTTTTAGCTTTTTCCTGTTAATCCTAGCATGATAAAGAAGATTCAAAGAGAGTGAGATGCCAGCTCCTTTCATTCAGTCAGTAGCTTCAAACATTTCTGGTATATGAAAAACATGTTTTTCAATGGCAAAAATCAATGAATATTGTAAATGCACAAACAGTAATATCTCCACATTGCAAGGTGCAATTCTGAAATTTTTTGCTTTTTCCTGCTAATCCTAGCATGATAAAGAAGATTCAAAGAGAGTGAGATGCCAGCTCCTTTCATTCAGTCAGTAGCTTCAAACATTTCTGGTATATGAAAAACATGTTTTTCAATGGCAAAAATCAATGAATATTGTAAATGCACAAACAGTAATATCTCCACATTGCACGGTGCAATTCTGAAATTTTTAGCTTTTTCCTGTTAATCCTAGCATGATAAAGAAGATTCAAAGAGAGTGAGATGCCAGCTCCTTTCATTCAGTCAGTAGCTTCAAACATTTCTGGTATATGAAAAACATGTTTTTCAATGGCAAAAATCAATGAATATTGTAAATGCACAAACAGTAATATCTCCACATTGCAAGGTGCAATTCTGAAATTTTTTGCTTTTTCCTGCTAATCCTAGCATGATAAAGAAGATTCAAAGAGAGTGAGATGCCAGCTCCTTTCATTCAGTCAGTAGCTTCAAACATTTCTGGTATATGAAAAACATGTTTTTCAATGGCAAAAATCAATGAATATTGTAAATGCACAAACAGTAATATCTCCACATTGCAAGGTGCAATTCTGAAATTTTTTGCTTTTTCCTGTTAATCCTAGCATGATAAAGAAGATTCAAAGAGAGTGAGATGCCAGCTCCTTTCATTCAGTCAGTAGCTTCAAACATTTCTGGTATATGAAAAACATGTTTTTCAATGGCAAAAATCAATGAATATTGTAAATGCACAAACAGTAATATCTCCACATTGCAAGGTGCAATTCTGAAATTTTTTGCTTTTTCCTGTTAATCCTAGCATGATAAAGAAGATTCAAAGAGAGTGAGATGCCAGCTCCTTTCATTCAGTCAGTAGCTTCAAACATTTCTGGTATATGAAAAACATGTTTTTCAATGGCAAAAATCAATGAATATTGTAAATGCACAAACAGTAATATCTCCACATTGCAAGGTGCAATTCTGAAATTTTTAGCTTTTTCCTGTTAATCCTAGCATGATAAAGAAGATTCAAAGAGAGTGAGATGCCAGCTCCTTTCATTCAGTCAGTAGCTTCAAACATTTCTGGTATATGAAAAACATGTTTTTCAATGGCAAAAATCAATGAATATTGTAAATGCACAAACAGTATTATCTCCACATTGCAAGGTGCAATTCTGAAATTTTTTGCTTTTTCCTGTTAATCCTAGCATGATAAAGAAGATTCAAAGAGAGTGAGATGCCAGCTCCTTTCATTCAGTCAGTAGCTTCAAACATTTCTGGTATATGAAAAACATGTTTTTCAATGGCAAAAATCAATGAATATTGTAAATGCACAAACAGTAATATCTCCACATTGCAAGGTGCAATTCTGAAATTTTTTGCTTTTTCCTGCTAATCCTAGCATGATAAAGAAGATTCAAAGAGAGTGAGATGCCAGCTCCTTTCATTCAGTCAGTAGCTTCAAACATTTCTGGTATATGAAAAACATGTTTTTCAATGGCAAAAATCAATGAATATTGTAAATGCACAAACAGTAATATCTCCACATTGCACGGTGCAATTCTGAAATTTTTAGCTTTTTCCTGTTAATCCTAGCATGATAAAGAAGATTCAAAGAGAGTGAGATGCCAGCTCCTTTCATTCAGTCAGTAGCTTCAAACATTTCTGGTATATGAAAAACATGTTTTTCAATGGCAAAAATCAATGAATATTGTAAATGCACAAACAGTAATATCTCCACATTGCAAGGTGCAATTCTGAAATTTTTTGCTTTTTCCTGTTAATCCTAGCATGATAAAGAAGATTCAAAGAGAGTGAGATGCCAGCTCCTTTCATTCAGTCAGTAGCTTCAAACATTTCTGGTATATGAAAAACATGTTTTTCAATGGCAAAAATCAATGAATATTGTAAATGCACAAACAGTAATATCTCCACATTGCAAGGTGCAATTCTGAAATTTTTTGCTTTTTCCTGCTAATCCTAGCATGATAAAGAAGATTCAAAGAGAGTGAGATGCCAGCTCCTTTCATTCAGTCAGTAGCTTCAAACATTTCTGGTATATGAAAAACATGTTTTCAATGGCAAAAATCAATGAATATTGTAAATGCACAAACAGTAATATCTCCACATTGCACGGTGCAATTCTGAAATTTTTAGCTTTTTCCTGTTAATCCTAGCATGATAAAGAAGATTCAAAGAGAGTGAGATGCCAGCTCCTTTCATTCAGTCAGTAGCTTCAAACATTTCTGGTATATGAAAAACATGTTTTTCAATGGCAAAAATCAATGAATATTGTAAATGCACAAACAGTAATATCTCCACATTGCAAGGTGCAATTCTGAAATTTTTTGCTTTTTCCTGCTAATCCTAGCATGATAAAGAAGATTCAAAGAGAGTGAGATGCCAGCTCCTTTCATTCAGTCAGTAGCTTCAAACATTTCTGGTATATGAAAAACATGTTTTTCAATGGCAAAAATCAATGAATATTGTAAATGCACAAACAGTAATATCTCCACATTGCACGGTGCAATTCTGAAATTTTTAGCTTTTTCCTGTTAATCCTAGCATGATAAAGAAGATTCAAAGAGAGTGAGATGCCAGCTCCTTTCATTCAGTCATTAGCTTCAAACATTTCTGGTATATGAAAAACATGTTTTTCAATGGCAAAAATCAATGAATATTGTAAATGCACAAACAGTAATATCTCCACATTGCACGGTGCAATTCTGAAATTTTTAGCTTTTTCCTGTTAATCCTAGCATGATAAAGAAGATTCAAAGAGAGTGAGATGCCAGCTCCTTTCATTCAGTCAGTAGCTTCAAACATTTCTGGTATATGAAAAACATGTTTTTCAATGGCAAAAATCAATGAATATTGTAAATGCACAAACAGTAATATCTCCACATTGCAAGGTGCAATTCTGAAATTTTTTGCTTTTTCCTGCTAATCCTAGCATGATAAAGAAGATTCAAAGAGAGTGAGATGCCAGCTCCTTTCATTCAGTCAGTAGCTTCAAACATTTCTGGTATATGAAAAACATGTTTTTCAATGGCAAAAATCAATGAATATTGTAAATGCACAAACAGTAATATCTCCACATTGCACGGTGCAATTCTGAAATTTTTAGCTTTTTCCTGTTAATCCTAGCATGATAAAGAAGATTCAAAGAGAGTGAGATGCCAGCTCCTTTCATTCAGTCAGTAGCTTCAAACATTTCTGGTATATGAAAAACATGTTTTTCAATGGCAAAAATCAATGAATATTGTAAATGCACAAACAGTAATATCTCCACATTGCAAGGTGCAATTCTGAAATTTTTTGCTTTTTCCTGCTAATCCTAGCATGATAAAGAAGATTCAAAGAGAGTGAGATGCCAGCTCCTTTCATTCAGTCAGTAGCTTCAAACATTTCTGGTATATGAAAAACATGTTTTTCAATGGCAAAAATCAATGAATATTGTAAATGCACAAACAGTAATATCTCCACATTGCAAGGTGCAATTCTGAAATTTTTTGCTTTTTCCTGTTAATCCTAGCATGATAAAGAAGATTCAAAGAGAGTGAGATGCCAGCTCCTTTCATTCAGTCAGTAGCTTCAAACATTTCTGGTATATGAAAAACATGTTTTTCAATGGCAAAAATCAATGAATATTGTAAATGCACAAACAGTAATATCTCCACATTGCAAGGTGCAATTCTGAAATTTTTTGCTTTTTCCTGTTAATCCTAGCATGATAAAGAAGATTCAAAGAGAGTGAGATGCCAGCTCCTTTCATTCAGTCAGTAGCTTCAAACATTTCTGGTATATGAAAAACATGTTTTTCAATGGCAAAAATCAATGAATATTGTAAATGCACAAACAGTAATATCTCCACATTGCAAGGTGCAATTCTGAAATTTTTAGCTTTTTCCTGTTAATCCTAGCATGATAAAGAAGATTCAAAGAGAGTGAGATGCCAGCTCCTTTCATTCAGTCAGTAGCTTCAAACATTTCTGGTATATGAAAAACATGTTTTTCAATGGCAAAAATCAATGAATATTGTAAATGCACAAACAGTATTATCTCCACATTGCAAGGTGCAATTCTGAAATTTTTTGCTTTTTCCTGTTAATCCTAGCATGATAAAGAAGATTCAAAGAGAGTGAGATGCCAGCTCCTTTCATTCAGTCAGTAGCTTCAAACATTTCTGGTATATGAAAAACATGTTTTTCAATGGCAAAAATCAATGAATATTGTAAATGCACAAACAGTAATATCTCCACATTGCAAGGTGCAATTCTGAAATTTTTTGCTTTTTCCTGCTAATCCTAGCATGATAAAGAAGATTCAAAGAGAGTGAGATGCCAGCTCCTTTCATTCAGTCAGTAGCTTCAAACATTTCTGGTATATGAAAAACATGTTTTTCAATGGCAAAAATCAATGAATATTGTAAATGCACAAACAGTAATATCTCCACATTGCAAGGGGCAATTCTGAAATTTTTTGCTTTTTCCTGTTATGCCTAGCATGATAAAGAAGATTCAAAGAGAGTGAGATGCCAGCTCCTTTCATTCAGTCAGTAGCTTCAAACATTTCTGGTATATGAAAAACATGTTTTTCAATGGCAAAAATCAATGAATATTGTAAATGCACAAACAGTAATATCTCCACATTGCAAGGTGCAATTCTGAAATTTTTTGCTTTTTCCTGCTAATCCTAGCATGATAAAGAAGATTCAAAGAGAGTGAGATGCCAGCTCCTTTCATTCAGTCAGTAGCTTCAAACATTTCTGGTATATGAAAAACATGTTTTTCAATGGCAAAAATCAATGAATATTGTAAATGCACAAACAGTAATATCTCCACATTGCACGGTGCAATTCTGAAATTTTTAGCTTTTTCCTGTTAATCCTAGCATGATAAAGAAGATTCAAAGAGAGTGAGATGCCAGCTCCTTTCATTCAGTCAGTAGCTTCAAACATTTCTGGTATATGAAAAACATGTTTTTCAATGGCAAAAATCAATGAATATTGTAAATGCACAAACAGTAATATCTCCACATTGCAAGGTGCAATTCTGAAATTTTTTGCTTTTTCCTGCTAATCCTAGCATGATAAAGAAGATTCAAAGAGAGTGAGATGCCAGCTCCTTTCATTCAGTCAGTAGCTTCAAACATTTCTGGTATATGAAAAACATGTTTTTCAATGGCAAAAATCAATGAATATTGTAAATGCACAAACAGTAATATCTCCACATTGCACGGTGCAATTCTGAAATTTTTAGCTTTTTCCTGTTAATCCTAGCATGATAAAGAAGATTCAAAGAGAGTGAGATGCCAGCTCCTTTCATTCAGTCAGTAGCTTCAAACATTTCTGGTATATGAAAAACATGTTTTTCAATGGCAAAAATCAATGAATATTGTAAATGCACAAACAGTAATATCTCCACATTGCACGGTGCAATTCTGAAATTTTTAGCTTTTTCCTGTTAATCCTAGCATGATAAAGAAGATTCAAAGAGAGTGAGATGCCAGCTCCTTTCATTCAGTCAGTAGCTTCAAACATTTCTGGTATATGAAAAACATGTTTTTCAATGGCAAAAATCAATGAATATTGTAAATGCACAAACAGTAATATCTCCACATTGCAAGGTGCAATTCTGAAATTTTTTGCTTTTTCCTGTTAATCCTAGCATGATAAAGAAGATTCAAAGAGAGTGAGATGCCAGCTCCTTTCATTCAGTCAGTAGCTTCAAACATTTCTGGTATATGAAAAACATGTTTTTCAATGGCAAAAATCAATGAATATTGTAAATGCACAAACAGTAATATCTCCACATTGCAAGGTGCAATTCTGAAATTTTTTGCTTTTTCCTGCTAATCCTAGCATGATAAAGAAGATTCAAAGAGAGTGAGATGCCAGCTCCTTTCATTCAGTCAGTAGCTTCAAACATTTCTGGTATATGAAAAACATGTTTTTCAATGGCAAAAATCAATGAATATTGTAAATGCACAAACAGTAATATCTCCACATTGCACGGTGCAATTCTGAAATTTTTAGCTTTTTCCTGTTAATCCTAGCATGATAAAGAAGATTCAAAGAGAGTGAGATGCCAGCTCCTTTCATTCAGTCAGTAGCTTCAAACATTTCTGGTATATGAAAAACATGTTTTTCAATGGCAAAAATCAATGAATATTGTAAATGCACAAACAGTAATATCTCCACATTGCAAGGTGCAATTCTGAAATTTTTTGCTTTTTCCTGCTAATCCTAGCATGATAAAGAAGATTCAAAGAGAGTGAGATGCCAGCTCCTTTCATTCAGTCAGTAGCTTCAAACATTTCTGGTATATGAAAAACATGTTTTTCAATGGCAAAAATCAATGAATATTGTAAATGCACAAACAGTAATATCTCCACATTGCACGGTGCAATTCTGAAATTTTTAGCTTTTTCCTGTTAATCCTAGCATGATAAAGAAGATTCAAAGAGAGTGAGATGCCAGCTCCTTTCATTCAGTCAGTAGCTTCAAACATTTCTGGTATATGAAAAACATGTTTTTCAATGGCAAAAATCAATGAATATTGTAAATGCACAAACAGTAATATCTCCACATTGCAAGGTGCAATTCTGAAATTTTTTGCTTTTTCCTGTTAATCCTAGCATGATAAAGAAGATTCAAAGAGAGTGAGATGCCAGCTCCTTTCATTCAGTCAGTAGCTTCAAACATTTCTGGTATATGAAAAACATGTTTTTCAATGGCAAAAATCAATGAATATTGTAAATGCACAAACAGTAATATCTCCACATTGCAAGGTGCAATTCTGAAATTTTTTGCTTTTTCCTGCTAATCCTAGCATGATAAAGAAGATTCAAAGAGCGTGAGATGCCAGCTCCTTTCATTCAGTCAGTAGCTTCAAACATTTCTGGTATATGAAAAACATGTTTTTCAATGGCAAAAATCAATGAATATTGTAAATGCACAAACAGTAATATCTCCACATTGCACGGTGCAATTCTGAAATTTTTAGCTTTTTCCTGTTAATCCTAGCATGATAAAGAAGATTCAAAGAGAGTGAGATGCCAGCTCCTTTCATTCAGTCAGTAGCTTCAAACATTTCTGGTATATGAAAAACATGTTTTTCAATGGCAAAAATCAATGAATAATGTAAATGCACAAACAGTAATATCTCCACATTGCAAGGTGCAATTCTGAAATTTTTTGCTTTTTCCTGCTAATCCTAGCATGATAAAGAAGATTCAAAGAGAGTGAGATGCCAGCTCCTTTCATTCAGTCAGTAGCTTCAAACATTTCTGGTATATGAAAAACATGTTTTTCAATGGCAAAAATCAATGAATATTGTAAATGCACAAACAGTAATATCTCCACATTGCACGGTGCAATTCTGAAATTTTTTAGCTTTTTCCTGTTAATCCTAGCATGATAAAGATTCAAAGAGAGTGAGATGCCAGCTCCTTTCATTCAGTCAGTAGCTTCAAACATTTCTGGTATATGAAAAACATGTTTTTCAATGGCAAAAATCAATGAATATTGTAAATGCACAAACAGTAATATCTCCACATTGCAAGGTGCAATTCTGAAATTTTTTGCTTTTTCCTGTTAATCCTAGCATGATAAAGAAGATTCAAAGAGAGTGAGATGCCAGCTCCTTTCATTCAGTCAGTAGCTTCAAACATTTCTGGTATATGAAAAACATGTTTTTCAATGGCAAAAATCAATGAATATTGTAAATGCACAAACAGTAATATCTCCACATTGCAAGGTGCAATTCTGAAATTTTTTGCTTTTTCCTGCTAATCCTAGCATGATAAAGAAGATTCAAAGAGAGTGAGATGCCAGCTCCTTTCATTCAGTCAGTAGCTTCAAACATTTCTGGTATATGAAAAACATGTTTTTCAATGGCAAAAATCAATGAATATTGTAAATGCACAAACAGTAATATCTCCACATTGCACGGTGCAATTCTGAAATTTTTAGCTTTTTCCTGTTAATCCTAGCATGATAAAGAAGATTCAAAGAGAGTGAGATGCCAGCTCCTTTCATTCAGTCAGTAGCTTCAAACATTTCTGGTATATGAAAAACATGTTTTTCAATGGCAAAAATCAATGAATATTGTAAATGCACAAACAGTAATATCTCCACATTGCAAGGTGCAATTCTGAAATTTTTTGCTTTTTCCTGTTAATCCTAGCATGATAAAGAAGATTCAAAGAGAGTGAGATGCCAGCTCCTTTCATTCAGTCAGTAGCTTCAAACATTTCTGGTATATGAAAAACATGTTTTTCAATGGCAAAAATCAATGAATATTGTAAATGCACAAACAGTAATATCTCCACATTGCAAGGTGCAATTCTGAAATTTTTTGCTTTTTCCTGCTAATCCTAGCATGATAAAGAAGATTCAAAGAGAGTGAGATGCCAGCTCCTTTCATTCAGTCAGTAGCTTCAAACATTTCTGGTATATGAAAAACATGTTTTTCAATGGCAAAAATCAATGAATATTGTAAATGCACAAACAGTAATATCTCCACATTGCACGGTGCAATTCTGAAATTTTTAGCTTTTTCCTGTTAATCCTAGCATGATAAAGAAGATTCAAAGAGAGTGAGATGCCAGCTCCTTTCATTCAGTCATTAGCTTCAAACATTTCTGGTATATGAAAAACATGTTTTTCAATGGCAAAAATCAATGAATATTGTAAATGCACAAACAGTAATATCTCCACATTGCACGGTGCAATTCTGAAATTTTTAGCTTTTTCCTGTTAATCCTAGCATGATAAAGAAGATTCAAAGAGAGTGAGATGCCAGCTCCTTTCATTCAGTCAGTAGCTTCAAACATTTCTGGTATATGAAAAACATGTTTTTCAATGGCAAAAATCAATGAATATTGTAAATGCACAAACAGTAATATCTCCACATTGCAAGGTGCAATTCTGAAATTTTTTGCTTTTTCCTGCTAATCCTAGCATGATAAAGAAGATTCAAAGAGAGTGAGATGCCAGCTCCTTTCATTCAGTCAGTAGCTTCAAACATTTCTGGTATATGAAAAACATGTTTTTCAATGGCAAAAATCAATGAATATTGTAAATGCACAAACAGTAATATCTCCACATTGCACGGTGCAATTCTGAAATTTTTAGCTTTTTCCTGTTAATCCTAGCATGATAAAGAAGATTCAAAGAGAGTGAGATGCCAGCTCCTTTCATTCAGTCAGTAGCTTCAAACATTTCTGGTATATGAAAAACATGTTTTTCAATGGCAAAAATCAATGAATATTGTAAATGCACAAACAGTAATATCTCCACATTGCAAGGTGCAATTCTGAAATTTTTTGCTTTTTCCTGCTAATCCTAGCATGATAAAGAAGATTCAAAGAGAGTGAGATGCCAGCTCCTTTCATTCAGTCAGTAGCTTCAAACATTTCTGGTATATGAAAAACATGTTTTTCAATGGCAAAAATCAATGAATATTGTAAATGCACAAACAGTAATATCTCCACATTGCACGGTGCAATTCTGAAATTTTTAGCTTTTTCCTGTTAATCCTAGCATGATAAAGATTCAAAGAGAGTGAGATGCCAGCTCCTTTCATTCAGTCAGTAGCTTCAAACATTTCTGGTATATGAAAAACATGTTTTTCAATGGCAAAAATCAATGAATATTGTAAATGCACAAACAGTAATATCTCCACATTGCAAGGTGCAATTCTGAAATTTTTTGCTTTTTCCTGTTAATCCTAGCATGATAAAGAAGATTCAAAGAGAGTGAGATGCCAGCTCCTTTCATTCAGTCAGTAGCTTCAAACATTTCTGGTATATGAAAAACATGTTTTTCAATGGCAAAAATCAATGAATATTGTAAATGCACAAACAGTAATATCTCCACATTGCAAGGTGCAATTCTGAAATTTTTTGCTTTTTCCTGCTAATCCTAGCATGATAAAGAAGATTCAAAGAGAGTGAGATGCCAGCTCCTTTCATTCAGTCAGTAGCTTCAAACATTTCTGGTATATGAAAAACATGTTTTTCAATGGCAAAAATCAATGAATATTGTAAATGCACAAACAGTAATATCTCCACATTGCACGGTGCAATTCTGAAATTTTTAGCTTTTTCCTGTTAATCCTAGCATGATAAAGAAGATTCAAAGAGAGTGAGATGCCAGCTCCTTTCATTCAGTCAGTAGCTTCAAACATTTCTGGTATATGAAAAACATGTTTTTCAATGGCAAAAATCAATGAATATTGTAAATGCACAAACAGTAATATCTCCACATTGCAAGGTGCAATTCTGAAATTTTTTGCTTTTTCCTGTTAATCCTAGCATGATAAAGAAGATTCAAAGAGAGTGAGATGCCAGCTCCTTTCATTCAGTCAGTAGCTTCAAACATTTCTGGTATATGAAAAACATGTTTTTCAATGGCAAAAATCAATGAATATTGTAAATGCACAAACAGTAATATCTCCACATTGCAAGGTGCAATTCTGAAATTTTTTGCTTTTTCCTGCTAATCCTAGCATGATAAAGAAGATTCAAAGAGAGTGAGATGCCAGCTCCTTTCATTCAGTCAGTAGCTTCAAACATTTCTGGTATATGAAAAACATGTTTTTCAATGGCAAAAATCAATGAATATTGTAAATGCACAAACAGTAATATCTCCACATTGCACGGTGCAATTCTGAAATTTTTAGCTTTTTCCTGTTAATCCTAGCATGATAAAGAAGATTCAAAGAGAGTGAGATGCCAGCTCCTTTCATTCAGTCAGTAGCTTCAAACATTTCTGGTATATGAAAAACATGTTTTTCAATGGCAAAAATCAATGAATATTGTAAATGCACAAACAGTAATATCTCCACATTGCAAGGTGCAATTCTGAAATTTTTTGCTTTTTCCTGCTAATCCTAGCATGATAAAGAAGATTCAAAGAGAGTGAGATGCCAGCTCCTTTCATTCAGTCAGTAGCTTCAAACATTTCTGGTATATGAAAAACATGTTTTTCAATGGCAAAAATCAATGAATATTGTAAATGCACAAACAGTAATATCTCCACATTGCACGGTGCAATTCTGAAATTTTTAGCTTTTTCCTGTTAATCCTAGCATGATAAAGAAGATTCAAAGAGAGTGAGATGCCAGCTCCTTTCATTCAGTCATTAGCTTCAAACATTTCTGGTATATGAAAAACATGTTTTTCAATGGCAAAAATCAATGAATATTGTAAATGCACAAACAGTAATATCTCCACATTGCACGGTGCAATTCTGAAATTTTTAGCTTTTTCCTGTTAATCCTAGCATGATAAAGAAGATTCAAAGAGAGTGAGATGCCAGCTCCTTTCATTCAGTCAGTAGCTTCAAACATTTCTGGTATATGAAAAACATGTTTTTCAATGGCAAAAATCAATGAATATTGTAAATGCACAAACAGTAATATCTCCACATTGCAAGGTGCAATTCTGAAATTTTTTGCTTTTTCCTGCTAATCCTAGCATGATAAAGAAGATTCAAAGAGAGTGAGATGCCAGCTCCTTTCATTCAGTCAGTAGCTTCAAACATTTCTGGTATATGAAAAACATGTTTTTCAATGGCAAAAATCAATGAATATTGTAAATGCACAAACAGTAATATCTCCACATTGCACGGTGCAATTCTGAAATTTTTAGCTTTTTCCTGTTAATCCTAGCATGATAAAGAAGATTCAAAGAGAGTGAGATGCCAGCTCCTTTCATTCAGTCAGTAGCTTCAAACATTTCTGGTATATGAAAAACATGTTTTTCAATGGCAAAAATCAATGAATATTGTAAATGCACAAACAGTAGTATCTCCACATTGCAAGGTGCAATTCTGAAATTTTTTGCTTTTTCCTGCTAATCCTAGCATGATAAAGAAGATTCAAAGAGAGTGAGATGCCAGCTCCTTTCATTCAGTCAGTAGCTTCAAACATGTCTGGTATATGAAAAACATGTTTTTCAATGGCAAAAATCAATGAATATTGTAAATGCACAAACAGTAATATCTCCACATTGCAAGGTGCAATTCTGAAATTTTTTGCTTTTTCCTGTTAATCCTAGCATGATAAAGAAGATTCAAAGAGAGTGAGATGCCAGCTCCTTTCATTCAGTCAGTAGCTTCAAACATTTCTGGTATATGAAAAACATGTTTTTCAATGGCAAAAATCAATGAATATTGTAAATGCACAAACAGTAATATCTCCACATTGCAAGGTGCAATTCTGAAATTTTTTGCTTTTTCCTGTTAATCCTAGCATGATAAAGAAGATTCAAAGAGAGTGAGATGCCAGCTCCTTTCATTCAGTCAGTAGCTTCAAACATTTCTGGTATATGAAAAACATGTTTTTTAATGGCAAAAATCAATGAATATTGTAAATGCACAAACAGTAATATCTCCACATTGCACGGTGCAATTCTGAAATTTTTAGCTTTTTCCTGTTAATCCTAGCATGATAAAGAAGATTCAAAGAGAGTGAGATGCCAGCTCCTTTCATTCAGTCAGTAGCTTCAAACATTTCTGGTATATGAAAAACATGTTTTTCAATGGCAAAAATCAATGAATATTGTAAATGCACAAACAGTAATATCTCCACATTGCAAGGTGCAATTCTGATATTTTTTGCTTTTTCCTGCTAATCCTAGCATGATAAAGAAGATTCAAAGAGAGTGAGATGCCAGCTCCTTTCATTCAGTCAGAAGCTTCAAACATTTCTGGTATATGAAAAACATGTTTTTCAATGGCAAAAATCAATGAATATTGTAAATGCACAAACAGTAATATCTCCACATTGCACGGTGCAATTCTGAAATTTTTAGCTTTTTCCTGTTAATCCTAGCATGATAAAGAAGATTCAAAGAGAGTGAGATGCCAGCTCCTTTCATTCAGTCAGTAGCTTCAAACATTTCTGGTATATGAAAAACATGTTTTTCAATGGCAAAAATCAATGAATATTGTAAATGCACAAACAGTAATATCTCCACACTGCAAGGTGCAATTCTGAAATTTTTTGCTTTTTCCTGCTAATCCTAGCATGATAAAGAAGATTCAAAGAGAGTGAGATGCCAGCTCCTTTCATTCAGTCAGTAGCTTCAAACATTTCTGGTATATGAAAAACATGTTTTTCAATGGCAAAAATCAATGAATATTGTAAATGCACAAACAGTAATATCTCCACATTGCACGGTGCAATTCTGAAATTTTTAGCTTTTTCCTGTTAATCCTAGCATGATAAAGAAGATTCAAAGAGAGTGAGATGCCAGCTCCTTTCATTCAGTCAGTAGCTTCAAACATTTCTGGTATATGAAAAACATGTTTTTCAATGGCAAAAATCAATGAATATTGTAAATGCACAAACTGTAATATCTCCACATTGCATGGTGCAATTCTGAAATTTTTAGCTTTTTCCTGTTAATCCTAGCATGATAAAGAAGATTCAAAGAGAGTGAGATGCCAGCTCCTTTCATTCAGTCATTAGCTTCAAACATTTCTGGTATATGAAAAACATGTTTTTCAATGGCAAAAATCAATGAATATTGTAAATGCACAAACAGTAATATCTCCACATTGCACGGTGCAATTCTGAAATTTTTAGCTTTTTCCTGTTAATCCTAGCATGATAAAGAAGATTCAAAGAGAGTGAGATGCCAGCTCCTTTCATTCAGTCAGTAGCTTCAAACATTTCTGGTATATGAAAAACATGTTTTTCAATGGCAAAAATCAATGAATATTGTAAATGCACAAACAGTAATATCTCCACATTGCAAGGTGCAATTCTGAAATTTTTTGCTTTTTCCTGTTAATCCTAGCATGATAAAGAAGATTCAAAGAGAGTGAGATGCCAGCTCCTTTCATTCAGTCAGTAGCTTCAAACATTTCTGGTATATGAAAAACATGTTTTTCAATGGCAAAAATCAATGAATATTGTAAATGCACAAACAGTAATATCTCCACATTGCAAGGTGCAATTCTGAAATTTTTTGCTTTTTCCTGCTAATCCTAGCATGATAAAGAAGATTCAAAGAGAGTGAGATGCCAGCTCCTTTCATTCAGTCAGTAGCTTCAAACATTTCTGGTATATGAAAAACATGTTTTTCAATGGCAAAAATCAATGAATATTGTAAATGCACAAACAGTAATATCTCCACATTGCACGGTGCAATTCTGAAATTTTTAGCTTTTTCCTGTTAATCCTAGCATGATAAAGAAGATTCAAAGAGAGTGAGATGCCAGCTCCTTTCATTCAGTCAGTAGCTTCAAACATTTCTGGTATATGAAAAACATGTTTTTCAATGGCAAAAATCAATGAATATTGTAAATGCACAAACAGTAATATCTCCACATTGCAAGGTGCAATTCTGAAATTTTTTGCTTTTTCCTGTTAATCCTAGCATGATAAAGAAGATTCAAAGAGAGTGAGATGCCAGCTCCTTTCATTCAGTCAGTAGCTTCAAACATTTCTGGTATATGAAAAACATGTTTTTCAATGGCAAAAATCAATGAATATTGTAAATGCACAAACAGTAATATCTCCACATTGCAAGGTGCAATTCTGAAATTTTTTGCTTTTTCCTGCTAATCCTAGCATGATAAAGAAGATTCAAAGAGAGTGAGATGCCAGCTCCTTTCATTCAGTCAGTAGCTTCAAACATTTCTGGTATATGAAAAACATGTTTTTCAATGGCAAAAATCAATGAATATTGTAAATGCACAAACAGTAATATCTCCACATTGCACGGTGCAATTCTGAAATTTTTAGCTTTTTCCTGTTAATCCTAGCATGATAAAGAAGATTCAAAGAGAGTGAGATGCCAGCTCCTTTCATTCAGTCAGTAGCTTCAAACATTTCTGGTATATGAAAAACATGTTTTTCAATGGCAAAAATCAATGAATATTGTAAATGCACAAACAGTAATATCTCCACATTGCAAGGTGCAATTCTGAAATTTTTTGCTTTTTCCTGTTAATCCTAGCATGATAAAGAAGATTCAAAGAGAGTGAGATGCCAGCTCCTTTCATTCAGTCAGTAGCTTCAAACATTTCTGGTATATGAAAAACATGTTTTTCAATGGCAAAAATCAATGAATATTGTAAATGCACAAACACTAATATCTCCACATTGCAAGGTGCAATTCTGAAATTTTTTGCTTTTTCCTGCTAATCCTAGCATGATAAAGAAGATTCAAAGAGAGTGAGATGCCAGCTCCTTTCATTCAGTCAGTAGCTTCAAACATTTCTGGTATATGAAAAACATGTTTTTCAATGGCAAAAATCAATGAATATTGTAAATGCACAAACAGTAATATCTCCACATTGCACGGTGCAATTCTGAAATTTTTAGCTTTTTCCTGTTAATCCTAGCATGATAAAGAAGATTCAAAGAGAGTGAGATGCCAGCTCCTTTCATTCAGTCAGTAGCTTCAAACATTTCTGGTATATGAAAAACATGTTTTTCAATGGCAAAAATCAATGAATATTGTAAATGCACAAACAGTAATATCTCCACATTGCAAGGTGCAATTCTGAAATTTTTTGCTTTTTCCTGTTAATCCTAGCATGATAAAGAAGATTCAAAGAGAGTGAGATGCCAGCTACTTTCATTCAGTCAGTAGCTTCAAACATTTCTGGTATATGAAAAACATGTTTTTCAATGGCAAAAATCAATGAATATTGTAAATGCACAAACAGTAATATCTCCACATTGCACGGTGCAATTCTGAAATTTTTTGCTTTTTCCTGTTAATCCTAGCATGATAAAGAAGATTCAAAGAGAGTGAGATGCCAGCTCCTTTCATTCAGTCAGTAGCTTCAAACATTTCTGGTATATGAAAAACATGTTTTTCAATGGCAAAAATCAATGAATATTGTAAATGCACAAACAGTAATATCTCCACATTGCAAGGTGCAATTCTGAAATTTTTTGCTTTTTCCTGCTAATCCTAGCATGATAAAGAAGATTCAAAGAGAGTGAGATGCCAGCTCCTTTCATTCAGTCAGTAGCTTCAAACATTTCTGGTATATGAAAAACATGTTTTTCAATGGCAAAAATCAATGAATATTGTAAATGCACAAACAGTAATATCTCCACATTGCACAGTGCAATTCTGAAATTTTTAGCTTTTTCCTGTTAATCCTAGCATGATAAAGAAGATTCAAAGAGAGTGAGATGCCAGCTCCTTTCATTCAGTCAGTAGCTTCAAACATTTCTGGTATATGAAAAACATGTTTTTCAATGGCAAAAATCAATGAATATTGTAAATGCACAAACAGTAATATCTCCACATTGCAAGGTGCAATTCTGAAATTTTTTGCTTTTTCCTGTTAATCCTAGCATGATAAAGAAGATTCAAAGAGAGTGAGATGCCAGCTCCTTTCATTCAGTCAGTAGCTTCAAACATTTCTGGTATATGAAAAACATGTTTTTCAATGGCAAAAATCAATGAATATTGTAAATGCACAAACAGTAATATCTCCACATTGCAAGGTGCAATTCTGAAATTTTTTGCTTTTTCCTGCTAATCCTAGCATGATAAAGAAGATTCAAAGAGAGTGAGATGCCAGCTCCTTTCATTCAGTCAGTAGCTTCAAACATTTCTGGTATATGAAAAACGTTTTTCAATGGCAAAAATCAATGAATATTGTAAATGCACAAACAGTAATATCTCCACATTGCAAGGTGCAATTCTGAAATTTTTTGCTTTTTCCTGTTAATCCTTGCATGATAAAGAAGATTCAAAGAGAGTGAGATGCCAGCTCCTTTCATTCAGTCAGTAGCTTCAAACATTTCTGGTATATGAAAAACATGTTTTTCAATGGCAAAAATCAATGAATATTGTAAATGCACAAACAGTAATATCTCCGCATTGCAAGGTGCAATTCTGAAATTTTTTGCTTTTTCCTGCTAATCCTAGCATGATAAAGAAGATTCAAAGAGAGTGAGATGCCAGCTCCTTTCATTCAGTCAGTAGCTTCAAACATTTCTGGTATATGAAAAACATGTTTTTCAATGGCAAAAATCAATGAATATTGTAAATGCACAAACAGTAATATCTCCACATTGCACGGTGCAATTCTGAAATTTTTAGCTTTTTCCTGTTAATCCTAGCATGATAAAGAAGATTCAAAGAGAGTGAGATGCCAGCTCCTTTCATTCAGTCAGTAGCTTCAAACATTTCTGGTATATGAAAAACATGTTTTTCAATGGCAAAAATCAATGAATATTGTAAATGCACAAACAGTAATATCTCCACATTGCAAGGTGCAATTCTGAAATTTTTTGCTTTTTCCTGCTAATCCTAGCATGATAAAGAAGATTCAAAGAGAGTGAGATGCCAGCTCCTTTCATTCAGTCAGTAGCTTCAAACATTTCTGGTATATGAAAAACATGTTTTTCAATGGCAAAAATCAATGAATATTGTAAATGCACAAACAGTAATATCTCCACATTGCACGGTGCAATTCTGAAATTTTTAGCTTTTTCCTGTTAATCCTAGCATGATAAAGAAGATTCAAAGAGAGTGAGATGCCAGCTCCTTTCATTCAGTCAGTAGCTTCAAACATTTCTGGTATATGAAAAACATGTTTTTCAATGGCAAAAATCAATGAATATTGTAAATGCACAAACAGTAATATCTCCACATTGCAAGGTGCAATTCTGAAATTTTTTGCTTTTTCCTGTTAATCCTAGCATGATAAAGAAGATTCAAAGAGAGTGAGATGCCAGCTCCTTTCATTCAGTCAGTAGCTTCAAACATTTCTGGTATATGAAAAACATGTTTTTCAATGGCAAAAATCAATGAATATTGTAAATGCACAAACAGTAATATCTCCACATTGCACGGTGCAATTCTGAAATTTTTAGCTTTTTCCTGTTAATCCTAGCATGATAAAGAAGATTCAAAGAGAGTGAGATGCCAGCTCCTTTCATTCAGTCAGTAGCTTCAAACATTTCTGGTATATGAAAAACATGTTTTTCAATGGCAAAAATCAATGAATATTGTAAATGCACAAACAGTAATATCTCCACATTGCAAGGTGCAATTCTGAAATTTTTTGCTTTTTCCTGCTAATCCTAGCATGATAAAGAAGATTCAAAGAGAGTGAGATGCCAGCTCCTTTCATTCAGTCAGTAGCTTCAAACATTTCTGGTATATGAAAAACATGTTTTTCAATGGCAAAAATCAATGAATATTGTAAATGCACAAACAGTAATATCTCCACATTGCACAGTGCAATTCTGAAATTTTTAGCTTTTTCCTGTTAATCCTAGCATGATAAAGAAGATTCAAAGAGAGTGAGATGCCAGCTCCTTTCATTCAGTCAGTAGCTTCAAACATTTCTGGTATATGAAAAACATGTTTTTCAATGGCAAAAATCAATGAATATTGTAAATGCACAAACAGTAATATCTCCACATTGCACGGTGCAATTCTGAAATTTTTAGCTTTTTCCTGTTAATCCTAGCATGATAAAGAAGATTCAAAGAGAGTGAGATGCCAGCTCCTTTCATTCAGTCAGTAGCTTCAAACATTTCTGGTATATGAAAAACATGTTTTTCAATGGCAAAAATCAATGAATATTGTAAATGCACAAACAGTAATATCTCCACATTGCAAGGTGCAATTCTGAAATTTTTTGCTTTTTCCTGCTAATCCTAGCATGAGAAAGAAGATTCAAAGAGAGTGAGATGCCAGCTCCTTTCATTCAGTCAGTAGCTTCAAACATTTCTGGTATATGAAAAACATGTTTTTCAATGGCAAAAATCAATGAATATTGTAAATGCACAAACAGTAATATCTCCACATTGCAAGGTGCAATTCTGAAATTTTTTGCTTTTTCCTGTTAATCCTAGCATGATAAAGAAGATTCAAAGAGAGTGAGATGCCAGCTCCTTTCATTCAGTCAGTAGCTTCAAACATTTCTGGTATATGAAAAACATGTTTTTCAATGGCAAAAATCAATGAATATTGTAAATGCACAAACAGTAATATCTCCACATTGCACGGTGCAATTCTGAAATTTTTAGCTTTTTCCTGTTAATCCTAGCATGATAAAGAAGATTCAAAGAGAGTGAGATGCCAGCTCCTTTCATTCAGTCAGTAGCTTCAAACATTTCTGGTATATGAAAAACATGTTTTTCAATGGCAAAAATCAATGAATATTGTAAATGCACAAACAGTAATATCTCCACATTGCAAGGTGCAATTCTGAAATTTTTTGCTTTTTCCTGTTAATCCTAGCATGATAAAGAAGATTCAAAGAGAGTGAGATGCCAGCTCCTTTCATTCAGTCAGTAGCTTCAAACATTTCTGGTATATGAAAAACATGTTTTTCAATGGCAAAAATCAATGAATATTGTAAATGCACAAACAGTAATATCTCCACATTGCAAGGTGCAATTCTGAAATTTTTTGCTTTTTCCTGCTAATCCTAGCATGATAAAGAAGATTCAAAGAGAGTGAGATGCCAGCTCCTTTCATTCAGTCAGTAGCTTCAAACATTTCTGGTATATGAAAAACATGTTTTTCAATGGCAAAAATCAATGAATATTGTAAATGCACAAACAGTAATATCTCCACATTGCACGGTGCAATTCTGAAATTTTTAGCTTTTTCCTGTTAATCCTAGCATGATAAAGAAGATTCAAAGAGAGTGAGATGCCAGCTCCTTTCATTCAGTCAGTAGCTTCAAACATTTCTGGTATATGAAAAACATGTTTTTCAATGGCAAAAATCAATGAATATTGTAAATGCACAAACAGTAATATCTCCACATTGCAAGGTGCAATTCTGAAATTTTTTGCTTTTTCCTGTTAATCCTAGCATGATAAAGAAGATTCAAAGAGAGTGAGATGCCAGCTCCTTTCATTCAGTCAGTAGCTTCAAACATTTCTGGTATATGAAAAACATGTTTTTCAATGGCAAAAATCAATGAATATTGTAAATGCACAAACAGTAATATCTCCACATTGCAAGGTGCAATTCTGAAATTTTTTGCTTTTTCCTGCTAATCCTAGCATGATAAAGAAGATTCAAAGAGAGTGAGATGCCAGCTCCTTTCATTCAGTCAGTAGCTTCAAACATTTCTGGTATATGAAAAACATGTTTTTCAATGGCAAAAATCAATGAATATTGTAAATGCACAAACAGTAATATCTCCACATTGCACGGTGCAATTCTGAAATTTTTAGCTTTTTCCTGTTAATCCTAGCATGATAAAGAAGATTCAAAGAGAGTGAGATGCCAGCTCCTTTCATTCAGTCAGTAGCTTCAAACATTTCTGGTATATGAAAAACATGTTTTTCAATGGCAAAAATCAATGAATATTGTAAATGCACAAACAGTAATATCTCCACATTGCAAGGTGCAATTCTGAAATTTTTTGCTTTTTCCTGTTAATCCTAGCATGATAAAGAAGATTCAAAGAGAGTGAGATGCCAGCTACTTTCATTCAGTCAGTAGCTTCAAACATTTCTGGTATATGAAAAACATGTTTTTCAATGGCAAAAATCAATGAATATTGTAAATGCACAAACAGTAATATCTCCACATTGCACGGTGCAATTCTGAAATTTTTAGCTTTTTCCTGTTAATCCTAGCATGATAAAGAAGATTCAAAGAGAGTGAGATGCCAGCTCCTTTCATTCAGTCAGTAGCTTCAAACATTTCTGGTATATGAAAAACATGTTTTTCAATGGCAAAAATCAATGAATATTGTAAATGCACAAACAGTAATATCTCCACATTGCAAGGTGCAATTCTGAAATTTTTTGCTTTTTCCTGCTAATCCTAGCATGATAAAGAAGATTCAAAGAGAGTGAGATGCCAGCTCCTTTCATTCAGTCAGTAGCTTCAAACATTTCTGGTATATGAAAAACATGTTTTTCAATGGCAAAAATCAATGAATATTGTAAATGCACAAACAGTAATATCTCCACATTGCACAGTGCAATTCTGAAATTTTTAGCTTTTTCCTGTTAATCCTAGCATGATAAAGAAGATTCAAAGAGAGTGAGATGCCAGCTCCTTTCATTCAGTCAGTAGCTTCAAACATTTCTGGTATATGAAAAACATGTTTTTCAATGGCAAAAATCAATGAATATTGTAAATGCACAAACAGTAATATCTCCACATTGCAAGGTGCAATTCTGAAATTTTTTGCTTTTTCCTGTTAATCCTAGCATGATAAAGAAGATTCAAAGAGAGTGAGATGCCAGCTCCTTTCATTCAGTCAGTAGCTTCAAACATTTCTGGTATATGAAAAACATGTTTTTCAATGGCAAAAATCAATGAATATTGTAAATGCACAAACAGTAATATCTCCACATTGCAAGGTGCAATTCTGAAATTTTTTGCTTTTTCCTGCTAATCCTAGCATGATAAAGAAGATTCAAAGAGAGTGAGATGCCAGCTCCTTTCATTCAGTCAGTAGCTTCAAACATTTCTGGTATATGAAAAACGTTTTTCAATGGCAAAAATCAATGAATATTGTAAATGCACAAACAGTAATATCTCCACATTGCAAGGTGCAATTCTGAAATTTTTTGCTTTTTCCTGTTAATCCTTGCATGATAAAGAAGATTCAAAGAGAGTGAGATGCCAGCTCCTTTCATTCAGTCAGTAGCTTCAAACATTTCTGGTATATGAAAAACATGTTTTTCAATGGCAAAAATCAATGAATATTGTAAATGCACAAACAGTAATATCTCCGCATTGCAAGGTGCAATTCTGAAATTTTTTGCTTTTTCCTGCTAATCCTAGCATGATAAAGAAGATTCAAAGAGAGTGAGATGACAGCTCCTTTCATTCAGTCAGTAGCTTCAAACATTTCTGGTATATGAAAAACATGTTTTTCAATGGCAAAAATCAATGAATATTGTAAATGCACAAACAGTAATATCTCCACATTGCACGGTGCAATTCTGAAATTTTTAGCTTTTTCCTGTTAATCCTAGCATGATAAAGAAGATTCAAAGAGAGTGAGATGCCAGCTCCTTTCATTCAGTCAGTAGCTTCAAACATTTCTGGTATATGAAAAACATGTTTTTCAATGGCAAAAATCAATGAATATTGTAAATGCACAAACAGTAATATCTCCACATTGCAAGGTGCAATTCTGAAATTTTTTGCTTTTTCCTGCTAATCCTAGCATGATAAAGAAGATTCAAAGAGAGTGAGATGCCAGCTCCTTTCATTCAGTCAGTAGCTTCAAACATTTCTGGTATATGAAAAACATGTTTTTCAATGGCAAAAATCAATGAATATTGTAAATGCACAAACAGTAATATCTCCACATTGCACGGTGCAATTCTGAAATTTTTAGCTTTTTCCTGTTAATCCTAGCATGATAAAGAAGATTCAAAGAGAGTGAGATGCCAGCTCCTTTCATTCAGTCAGTAGCTTCAAACATTTCTGGTATATGAAAAACATGTTTTTCAATGGCAAAAATCAATGAATATTGTAAATGCACAAACAGTAATATCTCCACATTGCAAGGTGCAATTCTGAAATTTTTTGCTTTTTCCTGTTAATCCTAGCATGATAAAGAAGATTCAAAGAGAGTGAGATGCCAGCTCCTTTCATTCAGTCAGTAGCTTCAAACATTTCTGGTATATGAAAAACATGTTTTTCAATGGCAAAAATCAATGAATATTGTAAATGCACAAACAGTAATATCTCCACATTGCACGGTGCAATTCTGAAATTTTTAGCTTTTTCCTGTTAATCCTAGCATGATAAAGAAGATTCAAAGAGAGTGAGATGCCAGCTCCTTTCATTCAGTCAGTAGCTTCAAACATTTCTGGTATATGAAAAACATGTTTTTCAATGGCAAAAATCAATGAATATTGTAAATGCACAAACAGTAATATCTCCACATTGCAAGGTGCAATTCTGAAATTTTTTGCTTTTTCCTGCTAATCCTAGCATGATAAAGAAGATTCAAAGAGAGTGAGATGCCAGCTCCTTTCATTCAGTCAGTAGCTTCAAACATTTCTGGTATATGAAAAACATGTTTTTCAATGGCAAAAATCAATGAATATTGTAAATGCACAAACAGTAATATCTCCACATTGCACAGTGCAATTCTGAAATTTTTAGCTTTTTCCTGTTAATCCTAGCATGATAAAGAAGATTCAAAGAGAGTGAGATGCCAGCTCCTTTCATTCAGTCAGTAGCTTCAAACATTTCTGGTATATGAAAAACATGTTTTTCAATGGCAAAAATCAATGAATATTGTAAATGCACAAACAGTAATATCTCCACATTGCACGGTGCAATTCTGAAATTTTTAGCTTTTTCCTGTTAATCCTAGCATGATAAAGAAGATTCAAAGAGAGTGAGATGCCAGCTCCTTTCATTCAGTCAGTAGCTTCAAACATTTCTGGTATATGAAAAACATGTTTTTCAATGGCAAAAATCAATGAATATTGTAAATGCACAAACAGTAATATCTCCACATTGCAAGGTGCAATTCTGAAATTTTTTGCTTTTTCCTGCTAATCCTAGCATGAGAAAGAAGATTCAAAGAGAGTGAGATGCCAGCTCCTTTCATTCAGTCAGTAGCTTCAAACATTTCTGGTATATGAAAAACATGTTTTTCAATGACAAAAATCAATGAATATTGTAAATGCACAAACAGTAATATCTCCACATTGCAAGGTGCAATTCTGAAATTTTTTGCTTTTTCCTGTTAATCCTAGCATGATAAAGAAGATTCAAAGAGAGTGAGATGAAAGCTCCTTTCATTCAGTCAGTAGCTTCAAACATTTCTGGTATATGAAAAACATGTTTTTCAATGGCAAAAATCAATGAATATTGTAAATGCACAAACAGTAATATCTCCACATTGCAAGGTGCAATTCTGAAATTTTTTGCTTTTTCCTGCTAATCCTAGCATGATAAAGAAGATTCAAAGAGAGTGAGATGCCAGCTCCTTTCATTCAGTCAGTAGCTTCAACCATTTCTGGTATATGAAAAACATGTTTTTCAATGGCAAAAATCAATGAATATTGTAAATGCACAAACAGTAATATCTCCACATTGCACGGTGCAATTCTGAAATTTTTAGCTTTTTCCTGTTAATCCTAGCATGATAAAGAAGATTCAAAGAGAGTGAGATGCCAGCTCCTTTCATTCAGTCAGTAGCTTCAAACATTTCTGGTATATGAAAAACATGTTTTTCATTGGCAAAAATCAATGAATATTGTAAATGCACAAACAGTAATATCTCCACATTGCAAGGTGCAATTCTGAAATTTTTTGCTTTTTCCTGCTAATCCTAGCATGATAAAGAAGATTCAAAGAGAGTGAGATGCCAGCTCCTTTCATTCAGTCAGTAGCTTCAAACATTTCTGGTATATGAAAAACATGTTTTTCAATGGCAAAAATCAATGAATATTGTAAATGCACAAACAGTAATATCTCCACATTGCACGGTGCAATTCTGAAATTTTTAGCTTTTTCCTGTTAATCCTAGCATGATAAAGAAGATTCAAAGAGAGTGAGATGCCAGCTCCTTTCATTCAGTCAGTAGCTTCAAACATTTCTGGTATATGAAAAACATGTTTTTCAATGGCAAAAATCAATGAATATTGTAAATGCACAAACAGTAATATCTCCACATTGCAAGGTGCAATTCTGAAATTTTTTGCTTTTTCCTGTTAATCCTAGCATGATAAAGAAGATTCAAAGAGAGTGAGATGCCAGCTCCTTTCATTCAGTCAGTAGCTTCAAACATTTCTGGTATATGAAAAACATGTTTTTCAATGGCAAAAATCAATGAATATTGTAAATGCACAAACAGTAATATCTCCACATTGCAAGGTGCAATTCTGAAATTTTTTGCTTTTTCCTGCTAATCCTAGCATGATAAAGAAGATTCAAAGAGAGTGAGATGCCAGCTCCTTTCATTCAGTCAGTAGCTTCAAACATTTCTGGTATATGAAAAACATGTTTTTCAATGGCAAAAATCAATGAATATTGTAAATGCACAAACAGTAATATCTCCACATTGCACGGTGCAATTCTGAAATTTTTAGCTTTTTCCTGTTAATCCTAGCATGATAAAGAAGATTCAAAGAGAGTGAGATGCCAGCTCCTTTCATTCAGTCAGTAGCTTCAAACATTTCTGGTATATGAAAAACATGTTTTTCAATGGCAAAAAACAATGAATATTGTAAATGCACAAACAGTAATATCTCCACATTGCAAGGTGCAATTCTGAAATTTTTTGCTTTTTCCTGCTAATCCTAGCATGATAAAGAAGATTCAAAGAGAGTGAGATGCCAGCTCCTTTCATTCAGTCAGTAGCTTCAAACATTTCTGGTATATGAAAAACATGTTTTTCAATGGCAAAAATCAATGAATATTGTAAATGCACAAACAGTAATATCTCCACATTGCACGGTGCAATTCTGAAATTTTTAGCTTTTTCCTGTTAATCCTAGCATGATAAAGATTCAAAGAGAGTGAGATGCCAGCTCCTTTCATTCAGTCAGTAGCTTCAAACATTTCTGGTATATGAAAAACATGTTTTTCAATGGCAAAAATCAATGAATATTGTAAATGCACAAACAGTAATATCTCCACATTGCAAGGTGCAATTCTGAAATTTTTTGCTTTTTCCTGTTAATCCTAGCATGATAAAGAAGATTCAAAGAGAGTGAGATGCCAGCTCCTTTCATTCAGTCAGTAGCTTCAAACATTTCTGGTATATGAAAAACATGTTTTTCAATGGCAAAAATCAATGAATATTGTAAATGCACAAACAGTAATATCTCCACATTGCAAGGTGCAATTCTGAAATTTTTTGCTTTTTCCTGCTAATCCTAGCATGATAAAGAAGATTCAAAGAGAGTGAGATGCCAGCTCCTTTCATTCAGTCAGTAGCTTCAAACATTTCTGGTATATGAAAAACATGTTTTTCAATGGCAAAAATCAATGAATATTGTAAATGCACAAACAGTAATATCTCCACATTGCACGGTGCAATTCTGAAATTTTTAGCTTTTTCCTGTTAATCCTAGCATGATAAAGAAGATTCAAAGAGAGTGAGATGCCAGCTCCTTTCATTCAGTCAGTAGCTTCAAACATTTCTGGTATATGAAAAACATGTTTTTCAATGGCAAAAATCAATGAATATTGTAAATGCACAAACAGTAATATCTCCACATTGCAAGGTGCAATTCTGAAATTTTTTGCTTTTTCCTGCTAATCCTAGCATGATAAAGAAGATTCAAAGAGAGTGAGATGCCAGCTCCTTTCATTCAGTCAGTAGCTTCAAACATTTCTGGTATATGAAAAACATGTTTTTCAATGGCAAAAATCAATGAATATTGTAAATGCACAAACAGTAATATCTCCACATTGCAAGGTGCAATTCTGAAATTTTTTGCTTTTTCCTGTTAATCCTAGCATGATAAAGAAGATTCAAAGAGAGTGAGATGCCAGCTCCTTTCATTCAGTCAGTAGCTTCAAACATTTCTGGTATATGAAAAACATGTTTTTCAATGGCAAAAATCAATGAATATTGTAAATGCACAAACAGTAATATCTCCACATTGCACGGTGCAATTCTGAAATTTTTAGCTTTTTCCTGTTAATCCTAGCATGATAAAGAAGATTCAAAGAGAGTGAGATGCCAGCTCCTTTCATTCAGTCAGTAGCTTCAAACATTTCTGGTATATGAAAAACATGTTTTTCAATGGCAAAAATCAATGAATATTGTAAATGCACAAACAGTAATATCTCCACATTGCAAGGTGCAATTCTGAAATTTTTTGCTTTTTCCTGCTAATCCTAGCATGATAAAGAAGATTCAAAGAGAGTGAGATGCCAGCTCCTTTCATTCAGTCAGTAGCTTCAAACATTTCTGGTATATGAAAAACATGTTTTTCAATGGCAAAAATCAATGAATATTGTAAATGCACAAACAGTAATATCTCCACATTGCACAGTGCAATTCTGAAATTTTTAGCTTTTTCCTGTTAATCCTAGCATGATAAAGAAGATTCAAAGAGAGTGAGATGCCAGCTCCTTTCATTCAGTCAGTAGCTTCAAACATTTCTGGTATATGAAAAACATGTTTTTCAATGGCAAAAATCAATGAATATTGTAAATGCACAAACAGTAATATCTCCACATTGCACGGTGCAATTCTGAAATTTTTAGCTTTTTCCTGTTAATCCTAGCATGATAAAGAAGATTCAAAGAGAGTGAGATGCCAGCTCCTTTCATTCAGTCAGTAGCTTCAAACATTTCTGGTATATGAAAAACATGTTTTTCAATGGCAAAAATCAATGAATATTGTAAATGCACAAACAGTAATATCTCCACATTGCAAGGTGCAATTCTGAAATTTTTTGCTTTTTCCTGCTAATCCTAGCATGAGAAAGAAGATTCAAAGAGAGTGAGATGCCAGCTCCTTTCATTCAGTCAGTAGCTTCAAACATTTCTGGTATATGAAAAACATGTTTTTCAATGGCAAAAATCAATGAATATTGTAAATGCACAAACAGTAATATCTCCACATTGCAAGGTGCAATTCTGAAATTTTTTGCTTTTTCCTGTTAATCCTAGCATGATAAAGAAGATTCAAAGAGAGTGAGATGCCAGCTCCTTTCATTCAGTCAGTAGCTTCAAACATTTCTGGTATATGAAAAACATGTTTTTCAATGGCAAAAATCAATGAATATTGTAAATGCACAAACAGTAATATCTCCACATTGCACGGTGCAATTCTGAAATTTTTAGCTTTTTCCTGTTAATCCTAGCATGATAAAGAAGATTCAAAGAGAGTGAGATGCCAGCTCCTTTCATTCAGTCAGTAGCTTCAAACATTTCTGGTATATGAAAAACATGTTTTTCAATGGCAAAAATCAATGAATATTGTAAATGCACAAACAGTAATATCTCCACATTGCAAGGTGCAATTCTGAAATTTTTTGCTTTTTCCTGTTAATCCTAGCATGATAAAGAAGATTCAAAGAGAGTGAGATGCCAGCTCCTTTCATTCAGTCAGTAGCTTCAAACATTTCTGGTATATGAAAAACATGTTTTTCAATGGCAAAAATCAATGAATATTGTAAATGCACAAACAGTAATATCTCCACATTGCAAGGTGCAATTCTGAAATTTTTTGCTTTTTCCTGCTAATCCTAGCATGATAAAGAAGATTCAAAGAGAGTGAGATGCCAGCTCCTTTCATTCAGTCAGTAGCTTCAAACATTTCTGGTATATGAAAAACATGTTTTTCAATGGCAAAAATCAATGAATATTGTAAATGCACAAACAGTAATATCTCCACATTGCACGGTGCAATTCTGAAATTTTTAGCTTTTTCCTGTTAATCCTAGCATGATAAAGAAGATTCAAAGAGAGTGAGATGCCAGCTCCTTTCATTCAGTCAGTAGCTTCAAACATTTCTGGTATATGAAAAACATGTTTTTCAATGGCAAAAATCAATGAATATTGTAAATGCACAAACAGTAATATCTCCACATTGCAAGGTGCAATTCTGAAATTTTTTGCTTTTTCCTGTTAATCCTAGCATGATAAAGAAGATTCAAAGAGAGTGAGATGCCAGCTCCTTTCATTCAGTCAGTAGCTTCAAACATTTCTGGTATATGAAAAACATGTTTTTCAATGGCAAAAATCAATGAATATTGTAAATGCACAAACAGTAATATCTCCACATTGCAAGGTGCAATTCTGAAATTTTTTGCTTTTTCCTGCTAATCCTAGCATGATAAAGAAGATTCAAAGAGAGTGAGATGCCAGCTCCTTTCATTCAGTCAGTAGCTTCAAACATTTCTGGTATATGAAAAACATGTTTTTCAATGGCAAAAATCAATGAATATTGTAAATGCACAAACAGTAATATCTCCACATTGCACGGTGCAATTCTGAAATTTTTAGCTTTTTCCTGTTAATCCTAGCATGATAAAGAAGATTCAAAGAGAGTGAGATGCCAGCTCCTTTCATTCAGTCAGTAGCTTCAAACATTTCTGGTATATGAAAAACATGTTTTTCAATGGCAAAAATCAATGAATATTGTAAATGCACAAACAGTAATATCTCCACATTGCAAGGTGCAATTCTGAAATTTTTTGCTTTTTCCTGTTAATCCTAGCATGATAAAGAAGATTCAAAGAGAGTGAGATGCCAGCTACTTTCATTCAGTCAGTAGCTTCAAACATTTCTGGTATATGAAAAACATGTTTTTCAATGGCAAAAATCAATGAATATTGTAAATGCACAAACAGTAATATCTCCACATTGCACGGTGCAATTCTGAAATTTTTAGCTTTTTCCTGTTAATCCTAGCATGATAAAGAAGATTCAAAGAGAGTGAGATGCCAGCTCCTTTCATTCAGTCAGTAGCTTCAAACATTTCTGGTATATGAAAAACATGTTTTTCAATGGCAAAAATCAATGAATATTGTAAATGCACAAACAGTAATATCTCCACATTGCAAGGTGCAATTCTGAAATTTTTTGCTTTTTCCTGCTAATCCTAGCATGATAAAGAAGATTCAAAGAGAGTGAGATGCCAGCTCCTTTCATTCAGTCAGTAGCTTCAAACATTTCTGGTATATGAAAAACATGTTTTTCAATGGCAAAAATCAATGAATATTGTAAATGCACAAACAGTAATATCTCCACATTGCACAGTGCAATTCTGAAATTTTTAGCTTTTTCCTGTTAATCCTAGCATGATAAAGAAGATTCAAAGAGAGTGAGATGCCAGCTCCTTTCATTCAGTCAGTAGCTTCAAACATTTCTGGTATATGAAAAACATGTTTTTCAATGGCAAAAATCAATGAATATTGTAAATGCACAAACAGTAATATCTCCACATTGCAAGGTGCAATTCTGAAATTTTTTGCTTTTTCCTGTTAATCCTAGCATGATAAAGAAGATTCAAAGAGAGTGAGATGCCAGCTCCTTTCATTCAGTCAGTAGCTTCAAACATTTCTGGTATATGAAAAACATGTTTTTCAATGGCAAAAATCAATGAATATTGTAAATGCACAAACAGTAATATCTCCACATTGCAAGTTGCAATTCTGAAATTTTTTGCTTTTTCCTGCTAATCCTAGCATGATAAAGAAGATTCAAAGAGAGTGAGATGCCAGCTCCTTTCATTCAGTCAGTAGCTTCAAACATTTCTGGTATATGAAAAACGTTTTTCAATGGCAAAAATCAATGAATATTGTAAATGCACAAACAGTAATATCTCCACATTGCAAGGTGCAATTCTGAAATTTTTTGCTTTTTCCTGTTAATCCTTGCATGATAAAGAAGATTCAAAGAGAGTGAGATGCCAGCTCCTTTCATTCAGTCAGTAGCTTCAAACATTTCTGGTATATGAAAAACATGTTTTTCAATGGCAAAAATCAATGAATATTGTAAATGCACAAACAGTAATATCTCCGCATTGCAAGGTGCAATTCTGAAATTTTTTGCTTTTTCCTGCTAATCCTAGCATGATAAAGAAGATTCAAAGAGAGTGAGATGACAGCTCCTTTCATTCAGTCAGTAGCTTCAAACATTTCTGGTATATGAAAAACATGTTTTTCAATGGCAAAAATCAATGAATATTGTAAATGCACAAACAGTAATATCTCCACATTGCACGGTGCAATTCTGAAATTTTTAGCTTTTTCCTGTTAATCCTAGCATGATAAAGAAGATTCAAAGAGAGTGAGATGCCAGCTCCTTTCATTCAGTCAGTAGCTTCAAACATTTCTGGTATATGAAAAACATGTTTTTCAATGGCAAAAATCAATGAATATTGTAAATGCACAAACAGTAATATCTCCACATTGCAAGGTGCAATTCTGAAATTTTTTGCTTTTTCCTGCTAATCCTAGCATGATAAAGAAGATTCAAAGAGAGTGAGATGCCAGCTCCTTTCATTCAGTCAGTAGCTTCAAACATTTCTGGTATATGAAAAACATGTTTTTCAATGGCAAAAATCAATGAATATTGTAAATGCACAAACAGTAATATCTCCACATTGCACGGTGCAATTCTGAAATTTTTAGCTTTTTCCTGTTAATCCTAGCATGATAAAGAAGATTCAAAGAGAGTGAGATGCCAGCTCCTTTCATTCAGTCAGTAGCTTCAAACATTTCTGGTATATGAAAAACATGTTTTTCAATGGCAAAAATCAATGAATATTGTAAATGCACAAACAGTAATATCTCCACATTGCAAGGTGCAATTCTGAAATTTTTTGCTTTTTCCTGTTAATCCTAGCATGATAAAGAAGATTCAAAGAGAGTGAGATGCCAGCTCCTTTCATTCAGTCAGTAGCTTCAAACATTTCTGGTATATGAAAAACATGTTTTTCAATGGCAAAAATCAATGAATATTGTAAATGCACAAACAGTAATATCTCCACATTGCACGGTGCAATTCTGAAATTTTTAGCTTTTTCCTGTTAATCCTAGCATGATAAAGAAGATTCAAAGAGAGTGAGATGCCAGCTCCTTTCATTCAGTCAGTAGCTTCAAACATTTCTGGTATATGAAAAACATGTTTTTCAATGGCAAAAATCAATGAATATTGTAAATGCACAAACAGTAATATCTCCACATTGCAAGGTGCAATTCTGAAATTTTTTGCTTTTTCCTGCTAATCCTAGCATGATAAAGAAGATTCAAAGAGAGTGAGATGCCAGCTCCTTTCATTCAGTCAGTAGCTTCAAACATTTCTGGTATATGAAAAACATGTTTTTCAATGGCAAAAATCAATGAATATTGTAAATGCACAAACAGTAATATCTCCACATTGCACAGTGCAATTCTGAAATTTTTAGCTTTTTCCTGTTAATCCTAGCATGATAAAGAAGATTCAAAGAGAGTGAGATGCCAGCTCCTTTCATTCAGTCAGTAGCTTCAAACATTTCTGGTATATGAAAAACATGTTTTTCAATGGCAAAAATCAATGAATATTGTAAATGCACAAACAGTAATATCTCCACATTGCACGGTGCAATTCTGAAATTTTTAGCTTTTTCCTGTTAATCCTAGCATGATAAAGAAGATTCAAAGAGAGTGAGATGCCAGCTCCTTTCATTCAGTCAGTAGCTTCAAACATTTCTGGTATATGAAAAACATGTTTTTCAATGGCAAAAATCAATGAATATTGTAAATGCACAAACAGTAATATCTCCACATTGCAAGGTGCAATTCTGAAATTTTTTGCTTTTTCCTGCTAATCCTAGCATGAGAAAGAAGATTCAAAGAGAGTGAGATGCCAGCTCCTTTCATTCAGTCAGTAGCTTCAAACATTTCTGGTATATGAAAAACATGTTTTTCAATGACAAAAATCAATGAATATTGTAAATGCACAAACAGTAATATCTCCACATTGCAAGGTGCAATTCTGAAATTTTTTGCTTTTTCCTGTTAATCCTAGCATGATAAAGAAGATTCAAAGAGAGTGAGATGAAAGCTCCTTTCATTCAGTCAGTAGCTTCAAACATTTCTGGTATATGAAAAACATGTTTTTCAATGGCAAAAATCAATGAATATTGTAAATGCACAAACAGTAATATCTCCACATTGCAAGGTGCAATTCTGAAATTTTTTGCTTTTTCCTGCTAATCCTAGCATGATAAAGAAGATTCAAAGAGAGTGAGATGCCAGCTCCTTTCATTCAGTCAGTAGCTTCAACCATTTCTGGTATATGAAAAACATGTTTTTCAATGGCAAAAATCAATGAATATTGTAAATGCACAAACAGTAATATCTCCACATTGCACGGTGCAATTCTGAAATTTTTAGCTTTTTCCTGTTAATCCTAGCATGATAAAGAAGATTCAAAGAGAGTGAGATGCCAGCTCCTTTCATTCAGTCAGTAGCTTCAAACATTTCTGGTATATGAAAAACATGTTTTTCATTGGCAAAAATCAATGAATATTGTAAATGCACAAACAGTAATATCTCCACATTGCAAGGTGCAATTCTGAAATTTTTTGCTTTTTCCTGCTAATCCTAGCATGATAAAGAAGATTCAAAGAGAGTGAGATGCCAGCTCCTTTCATTCAGTCAGTAGCTTCAAACATTTCTGGTATATGAAAAACATGTTTTTCAATGGCAAAAATCAATGAATATTGTAAATGCACAAACAGTAATATCTCCACATTGCACGGTGCAATTCTGAAATTTTTAGCTTTTTCCTGTTAATCCTAGCATGATAAAGAAGATTCAAAGAGAGTGAGATGCCAGCTCCTTTCATTCAGTCAGTAGCTTCAAACATTTCTGGTATATGAAAAACATGTTTTTCAATGGCAAAAATCAATGAATATTGTAAATGCACAAACAGTAATATCTCCACATTGCAAGGTGCAATTCTGAAATTTTTTGCTTTTTCCTGTTAATCCTAGCATGATAAAGAAGATTCAAAGAGAGTGAGATGCCAGCTCCTTTCATTCAGTCAGTAGCTTCAAACATTTCTGGTATATGAAAAACATGTTTTTCAATGGCAAAAATCAATGAATATTGTAAATGCACAAACAGTAATATCTCCACATTGCAAGGTGCAATTCTGAAATTTTTTGCTTTTTCCTGCTAATCCTAGCATGATAAAGAAGATTCAAAGAGAGTGAGATGCCAGCTCCTTTCATTCAGTCAGTAGCTTCAAACATTTCTGGTATATGAAAAACATGTTTTTCAATGGCAAAAATCAATGAATATTGTAAATGCACAAACAGTAATATCTCCACATTGCACGGTGCAATTCTGAAATTTTTAGCTTTTTCCTGTTAATCCTAGCATGATAAAGAAGATTCAAAGAGAGTGAGATGCCAGCTCCTTTCATTCAGTCAGTAGCTTCAAACATTTCTGGTATATGAAAAACATGTTTTTCAATGGCAAAAAACAATGAATATTGTAAATGCACAAACAGTAATATCTCCACATTGCAAGGTGCAATTCTGAAATTTTTTGCTTTTTCCTGCTAATCCTAGCATGATAAAGAAGATTCAAAGAGAGTGAGATGCCAGCTCCTTTCATTCAGTCAGTAGCTTCAAACATTTCTGGTATATGAAAAACATGTTTTTCAATGGCAAAAATCAATGAATATTGTAAATGCACAAACAGTAATATCTCCACATTGCACGGTGCAATTCTGAAATTTTTAGCTTTTTCCTGTTAATCCTAGCATGATAAAGATTCAAAGAGAGTGAGATGCCAGCTCCTTTCATTCAGTCAGTAGCTTCAAACATTTCTGGTATATGAAAAACATGTTTTTCAATGGCAAAAATCAATGAATATTGTAAATGCACAAACAGTAATATCTCCACATTGCAAGGTGCAATTCTGAAATTTTTTGCTTTTTCCTGTTAATCCTAGCATGATAAAGAAGATTCAAAGAGAGTGAGATGCCAGCTCCTTTCATTCAGTCAGTAGCTTCAAACATTTCTGGTATATGAAAAACATGTTTTTCAATGGCAAAAATCAATGAATATTGTAAATGCACAAACAGTAATATCTCCACATTGCAAGGTGCAATTCTGAAATTTTTTGCTTTTTCCTGCTAATCCTAGCATGATAAAGAAGATTCAAAGAGAGTGAGATGCCAGCTCCTTTCATTCAGTCAGTAGCTTCAAACATTTCTGGTATATGAAAAACATGTTTTTCAATGGCAAAAATCAATGAATATTGTAAATGCACAAACAGTAATATCTCCACATTGCACGGTGCAATTCTGAAATTTTTAGCTTTTTCCTGTTAATCCTAGCATGATAAAGAAGATTCAAAGAGAGTGAGATGCCAGCTCCTTTCATTCAGTCAGTAGCTTCAAACATTTCTGGTATATGAAAAACATGTTTTTCAATGGCAAAAATCAATGAATATTGTAAATGCACAAACAGTAATATCTCCACATTGCAAGGTGCAATTCTGAAATTTTTTGCTTTTTCCTGCTAATCCTAGCATGATAAAGAAGATTCAAAGAGAGTGAGATGCCAGCTCCTTTCATTCAGTCAGTAGCTTCAAACATTTCTGGTATATGAAAAACATGTTTTTCAATGGCAAAAATCAATGAATATTGTAAATGCACAAACAGTAATATCTCCACATTGCAAGGTGCAATTCTGAAATTTTTTGCTTTTTCCTGCTAATCCTAGCATGATAAAGAAGATTCAAAGAGAGTGAGATGCCAGCTCCTTTCATTCAGTCAGTAGCTTCAAACATTTCTGGTATATGAAAAACATGTTTTTCAATGGCAAAAATCAATGAATATTGTAAATGCACAAACAGTAATATCTCCACATTGCAAGGTGCAATTCTGAAATTTTTTGCTTTTTCCTGCTAATCCTAGCATGATAAAGAAGATTCAAAGAGAGTGAGATGCCAGCTCCTTTCATTCAGTCAGTAGCTTCAAACATTTCTGGTATATGAAAAACATGTTTTTCAATGGCAAAAATCAATGAATATTGTAAATGCACAAACAGTAATATCTCCACATTGCACGGTGCAATTCTGAAATTTTTAGCTTTTTCCTGTTAATCCTAGCATGATAAAGAAGATTCAAAGAGAGTGAGATGCCAGCTCCTTTCATTCAGTCAGTAGCTTCAAACATTTCTGGTATATGAAAAACATGTTTTTCAATGGCAAAAATCAATGAATATTGTAAATGCACAAACAGTAATATCTCCACATTGCAAGGTGCAATTCTGAAATTTTTTGCTTTTTCCTGCTAATCCTAGCATGATAAAGAAGATTCAAAGAGAGTGAGATGCCAGCTCCTTTCATTCAGTCAGTAGCTTCAAACATTTCTGGTATATGAAAAACATGTTTTTCAATGGCAAAAATCAATGAATATTGTAAATGCACAAACAGTAATATCTCCACATTGCACGGTGCAATTCTGAAATTTTTAGCTTTTTCCTGTTAATCCTAGCATGATAAAGATTCAAAGAGAGTGAGATGCCAGCTCCTTTCATTCAGTCAGTAGCTTCAAACATTTCTGGTATATGAAAAACATGTTTTTCAATGGCAAAAATCAATGAATATTGTAAATGCACAAACAGTAATATCTCCACATTGCAAGGTGCAATTCTGAAATTTTTTGCTTTTTCCTGTTAATCCTAGCATGATAAAGAAGATTCAAAGAGAGTGAGATGCCAGCTCCTTTCATTCAGTCAGTAGCTTCAAACATTTCTGGTATATGAAAAACATGTTTTTCAATGGCAAAAATCAATGAATATTGTAAATGCACAAACAGTAATATCTCCACATTGCAAGGTGCAATTCTGAAATTTTTTGCTTTTTCCTGCTAATCCTAGCATGATAAAGAAGATTCAAAGAGAGTGAGATGCCAGCTCCTTTCATTCAGTCAGTAGCTTCAAACATTTCTGGTATATGAAAAACATGTTTTTCAATGGCAAAAATCAATGAATATTGTAAATGCACAAACAGTAATATCTCCACATTGCACGGTGCAATTCTGAAATTTTTAGCTTTTTCCTGTTAATCCTAGCATGATAAAGAAGATTCAAAGAGAGTGAGATGCCAGCTCCTTTCATTCAGTCAGTAGCTTCAAACATTTCTGGTATATGAAAAACATGTTTTTCAATGGCAAAAATCAATGAATATTGTAAATGCACAAACAGTAATATCTCCACATTGCAAGGTGCAATTCTGAAATTTTTTGCTTTTTCCTGCTAATCCTAGCATGATAAAGAAGATTCAAAGAGAGTGAGATGCCAGCTCCTTTCATTCAGTCAGTAGCTTCAAACATTTCTGGTATATGAAAAACATGTTTTTCAATGGCAAAAATCAATGAATATTGTAAATGCACAAACAGTAATATCTCCACATTGCACGGTGCAATTCTGAAATTTTTAGCTTTTTCCTGTTAATCCTAGCATGATAAAGAAGATTCAAAGAGAGTGAGATGCCAGCTCCTTTCATTCAGTCAGTAGCTTCAAACATTTCTGGTATATGAAAAACATGTTTTTCAATGGCAAAAATCAATGAATATTGTAAATGCACAAACAGTAATATCTCCACATTGCAAGGTGCAATTCTGAAATTTTTTGCTTTTTCCTGCTAATCCTAGCATGATAAAGAAGATTCAAAGAGAGTGAGATGCCAGCTCCTTTCATTCAGTCAGTAGCTTCAAACATTTCTGGTATATGAAAAACATGTTTTTCAATGGCAAAAATCAATGAATATTGTAAATGCACAAACAGTAATATCTCCACATTGCACGGTGCAATTCTGAAATTTTTAGCTTTTTCCTGTTAATCCTAGCATGATAAAGATTCAAAGAGAGTGAGATGCCAGCTCCTTTCATTCAGTCAGTAGCTTCAAACATTTCTGGTATATGAAAAACATGTTTTTCAATGGCAAAAATCAATGAATATTGTAAATGCACAAACAGTAATATCTCCACATTGCAAGGTGCAATTCTGAAATTTTTTGCTTTTTCCTGCTAATCCTAGCATGATAAAGAAGATTCAAAGAGAGTGAGATGCCAGCTCCTTTCATTCAGTCAGTAGCTTCAAACATTTCTGGTATATGAAAAACATGTTTTTCAATGGCAAAAATCAATGAATATTGTAAATGCACAAACAGTAATATCTCCACATTGCACGGTGCAATTCTGAAATTTTTAGCTTTTTCCTGTTAATCCTAGCATGATAAAGATTCAAAGAGAGTGAGATGCCAGCTCCTTTCATTCAGTCAGTAGCTTCAAACATTTCTGGTATATGAAAAACATGTTTTTCAATGGCAAAAATCAATGAATATTGTAAATGCACAAACAGTAATATCTCCACATTGCAAGGTGCAATTCTGAAATTTTTTGCTTTTTCCTGTTAATCCTAGCATGATAAAGAAGATTCAAAGAGAGTGAGATGCCAGCTCCTTTCATTCAGTCAGTAGCTTCAAACATTTCTGGTATATGAAAAACATGTTTTTCAATGGCAAAAATCAATGAATATTGTAAATGCACAAACAGTAATATCTCCACATTGCACGGTGCAATTCTGAAATTTTTAGCTTTTTCCTGTTAATCCTAGCATGATAAAGAAGATTCAAAGAGAGTGAGATGCCAGCTCCTTTCATTCAGTCAGTAGCTTCAAACATTTCTGGTATATGAAAAACATGTTTTTCAATGGCAAAAATCAATGAATATTGTAAATGCACAAACAGTAATATCTCCACATTGCAAGGTGCAATTCTGAAATTTTTTGCTTTTTCCTGCTAATCCTAGCATGAGAAAGAAGATTCAAAGAGAGTGAGATGCCAGCTCCTTTCATTCAGTCAGTAGCTTCAAACATTTCTGGTATATGAAAAACATGTTTTTCAATGGCAAAAATCAATGAATATTGTAAATGCACAAACAGTAATATCTCCACATTGCAAGGTGCAATTCTGAAATTTTTTGCTTTTTCCTGTTAATCCTAGCATGATAAAGAAGATTCAAAGAGAGTGAGATGCCAGCTCCTTTCATTCAGTCAGTAGCTTCAAACATTTCTGGTATATGAAAAACATGTTTTTCAATGGCAAAAATCAATGAATATTGTAAATGCACAAACAGTAATATCTCCACATTGCACGGTGCAATTCTGAAATTTTTAGCTTTTTCCTGTTAATCCTAGCATGATAAAGAAGATTCAAAGAGAGTGAGATGCCAGCTCCTTTCATTCAGTCAGTAGCTTCAAACATTTCTGGTATATGAAAAACATGTTTTTCAATGGCAAAAATCAATGAATATTGTAAATGCACAAACAGTAATATCTCCACATTGCAAGGTGCAATTCTGAAATTTTTTGCTTTTTCCTGCTAATCCTAGCATGATAAAGAAGATTCAAAGAGAGTGAGATGCCAGCTCCTTTCATTCAGTCAGTAGCTTCAAACATTTCTGGTATATGAAAAACATGTTTTTCAATGGCAAAAATCAATGAATATTGTAAATGCACAAACAGTAATATCTCCACATTGCACGGTGCAATTCTGAAATTTTTAGCTTTTTCCTGTTAATCCTAGCATGATAAAGAAGATTCAAAGAGAGTGAGATGCCAGCTCCTTTCATTCAGTCAGTAGCTTCAAACATTTCTGGTATATGAAAAACATGTTTTTCAATGGCAAAAATCAATGAATATTGTAAATGCACAAACAGTAATATCTCCACATTGCAAGGTGCAATTCTGAAATTTTTTGCTTTTTCCTGCTAATCCTAGCATGATAAAGAAGATTCAAAGAGAGTGAGATGCCAGCTCCTTTCATTCAGTCAGTAGCTTCAAACATTTCTGGTATATGAAAAACATGTTTTTCAATGGCAAAAATCAATGAATATTGTAAATGCACAAACAGTAATATCTCCACATTGCACGGTGCAATTCTGAAATTTTTAGCTTTTTCCTGTTAATCCTAGCATGATAAAGATTCAAAGAGAGTGAGATGCCAGCTCCTTTCATTCAGTCAGTAGCTTCAAACATTTCTGGTATATGAAAAACATGTTTTTCAATGGCAAAAATCAATGAATATTGTAAATGCACAAACAGTAATATCTCCACATTGCAAGGTGCAATTCTGAAATTTTTTGCTTTTTCCTGCTAATCCTAGCATGATAAAGAAGATTCAAAGAGAGTGAGATGCCAGCTCCTTTCATTCAGTCAGTAGCTTCAAACATTTCTGGTATATGAAAAACATGTTTTTCAATGGCAAAAATCAATGAATATTGTAAATGCACAAACAGTAATATCTCCACATTGCACGGTGCAATTCTGAAATTTTTAGCTTTTTCCTGTTAATCCTAGCATGATAAAGATTCAAAGAGAGTGAGATGCCAGCTCCTTTCATTCAGTCAGTAGCTTCAAACATTTCTGGTATATGAAAAACATGTTTTTCAATGGCAAAAATCAATGAATATTGTAAATGCACAAACAGTAATATCTCCACATTGCAAGGTGCAATTCTGAAATTTTTTGCTTTTTCCTGTTAATCCTAGCATGATAAAGAAGATTCAAAGAGAGTGAGATGCCAGCTCCTTTCATTCAGTCAGTAGCTTCAAACATTTCTGGTATATGAAAAACATGTTTTTCAATGGCAAAAATCAATGAATATTGTAAATGCACAAACAGTAATATCTCCACATTGCACGGTGCAATTCTGAAATTTTTAGCTTTTTCCTGTTAATCCTAGCATGATAAAGAAGATTCAAAGAGAGTGAGATGCCAGCTCCTTTCATTCAGTCAGTAGCTTCAAACATTTCTGGTATATGAAAAACATGTTTTTCAATGGCAAAAATCAATGAATATTGTAAATGCACAAACAGTAATATCTCCACATTGCAAGGTGCAATTCTGAAATTTTTTGCTTTTTCCTGCTAATCCTAGCATGAGAAAGAAGATTCAAAGAGAGTGAGATGCCAGCTCCTTTCATTCAGTCAGTAGCTTCAAACATTTCTGGTATATGAAAAACATGTTTTTCAATGGCAAAAATCAATGAATATTGTAAATGCACAAACAGTAATATCTCCACATTGCAAGGTGCAATTCTGAAATTTTTTGCTTTTTCCTGTTAATCCTAGCATGATAAAGAAGATTCAAAGAGAGTGAGATGCCAGCTCCTTTCATTCAGTCAGTAGCTTCAAACATTTCTGGTATATGAAAAACATGTTTTTCAATGGCAAAAATCAATGAATATTGTAAATGCACAAACAGTAATATCTCCACATTGCACGGTGCAATTCTGAAATTTTTAGCTTTTTCCTGTTAATCCTAGCATGATAAAGAAGATTCAAAGAGAGTGAGATGCCAGCTCCTTTCATTCAGTCAGTAGCTTCAAACATTTCTGGTATATGAAAAACATGTTTTTCAATGGCAAAAATCAATGAATATTGTAAATGCACAAACAGTAATATCTCCACATTGCAAGGTGCAATTCTGAAATTTTTTGCTTTTTCCTGCTAATCCTAGCATGATAAAGAAGATTCAAAGAGAGTGAGATGCCAGCTCCTTTCATTCAGTCAGTAGCTTCAAACATTTCTGGTATATGAAAAACATGTTTTTCAATGGCAAAAATCAATGAATATTGTAAATGCACAAACAGTAATATCTCCACATTGAACGGTGCAATTCTGAAATTTTTAGCTTTTTCCTGTTAATCCTAGCATGATAAAGATTCAAAGAGAGTGAGATGCCAGCTCCTTTCATTCAGTCAGTAGCTTCAAACATTTCTGGTATATGAAAAACATGTTTTTCAATGGCAAAAATCAATGAATATTGTAAATGCACAAACAGTAATATCTCCACATTGCAAGGTGCAATTCTGAAATTTTTTGCTTTTTCCTGTTAATCCTAGCATGATAAAGAAGATTCAAAGAGAGTGAGATGCCAGCTCCTTTCATTCAGTCAGTAGCTTCAAACATTTCTGGTATATGAAAAACATGTTTTTCAATGGCAAAAATCAATGAATATTGTAAATGCACAAACAGTAATATCTCCACATTGCAAGGTGCAATTCTGAAATTTTTTGCTTTTTCCTGCTAATCCTAGCATGATAAAGAAGATTCAAAGAGAGTGAGATGCCAGCTCCTTTCATTCAGTCAGTAGCTTCAAACATTTCTGGTATATGAAAAACATGTTTTTCAATGGCAAAAATCAATGAATATTGTAAATGCACAAACAGTAATATCTCCACATTGCACGGTGCAATTCTGAAATTTTTAGCTTTTTCCTGTTAATCCTAGCATGATAAAGAAGATTCAAAGAGAGTGAGATGCCAGCTCCTTTCATTCAGTCAGTAGCTTCAAACATTTCTGGTATATGAAAAACATGTTTTTCAATGGCAAAAATCAATGAATATTGTAAATGCACAAACAGTAATATCTCCACATTGCAAGGTGCAATTCTGAAATTTTTTGCTTTTTCCTGCTAATCCTAGCATGATAAAGAAGATTCAAAGAGAGTGAGATGCCAGCTCCTTTCATTCAGTCAGTAGCTTCAAACATTTCTGGTATATGAAAAACATGTTTTTCAATGGCAAAAATCAATGAATATTGTAAATGCACAAACAGTAATATCTCCACATTGCACGGTGCAATTCTGAAATTTTTAGCTTTTTCCTGTTAATCCTAGCATGATAAAGAAGATTCAAAGAGAGTGAGATGCCAGCTCCTTTCATTCAGTCAGTAGCTTCAAACATTTCTGGTATATGAAAAACATGTTTTTCAATGGCAAAAATCAATGAATATTGTAAATGCACAAACAGTAATATCTCCACATTGCAAGGTGCAATTCTGAAATTTTTTGCTTTTTCCTGCTAATCCTAGCATGATAAAGAAGATTCAAAGAGAGTGAGATGCCAGCTCCTTTCATTCAGTCAGTAGCTTCAAACATTTCTGGTATATGAAAAACATGTTTTTCAATGGCAAAAATCAATGAATATTGTAAATGCACAAACAGTAATATCTCCACATTGCAAGGTGCAATTCTGAAATTTTTTGCTTTTTCCTGCTAATCCTAGCATGATAAAGAAGATTCAAAGAGAGTGAGATGCCAGCTCCTTTCATTCAGTCAGTAGCTTCAAACATTTCTGGTATATGAAAAACATGTTTTTCAATGGCAAAAATCAATGAATATTGTAAATGCACAAACAGTAATATCTCCACATTGCACGGTGCAATTCTGAAATTTTTAGCTTTTTCCTGTTAATCCTAGCATGATAAAGAAGATTCAAAGAGAGTGAGATGCCAGCTCCTTTCATTCAGTCAGTAGCTTCAAACATTTCTGGTATATGAAAAACATGTTTTTCAATGGCAAAAATCAATGAATATTGTAAATGCACAAACAGTAATATCTCCACATTGCATGGTGCAATTCTGAAATTTTTTGCTTTTTCCTGCTAATCCTAGCATGATAAAGAAGATTCAAAGAGAGTGAGATGCCAGCTCCTTTCATTCAGTCAGTAGCTTCAAACATTTCTGGTATATGAAAAACATGTTTTTCAATGGCAAAAATCAATGAATATTGTAAATGCACAAACAGTAATATCTCCACATTGCACGGTGCAATTCTGAAATTTTTAGCTTTTTCCTGTTAATCCTAGCATGATAAAGATTCAAAGAGAGTGAGATGCCAGCTCCTTTCATTCAGTCAGTAGCTTCAAACATTTCTGGTATATGAAAAACATGTTTTTCAATGGCAAAAATCAATGAATATTGTAAATGCACAAACAGTAATATCTCCACATTGCAAGGTGCAATTCTGAAATTTTTTGCTTTTTCCTGTTAATCCTAGCATGATAAAGAAGATTCAAAGAGAGTGAGATGCCAGCTCCTTTCATTCAGTCAGTAGCTTCAAACATTTCTGGTATATGAAAAACATGTTTTTCAATGGCAAAAATCAATGAATATTGTAAATGCACAAACAGTAATATCTCCACATTGCAAGGTGCAATTCTGAAATTTTTTGCTTTTTCCTGCTAATCCTAGCATGATAAAGAAGATTCAAAGAGAGTGAGATGCCAGCTCCTTTCATTCAGTCAGTAGCTTCAAACATTTCTGGTATATGAAAAACATGTTTTTCAATGGCAAAAATCAATGAATATTGTAAATGCACAAACAGTAATATCTCCACATTGCACGGTGCAATTCTGAAATTTTTAGCTTTTTCCTGTTAATCCTAGCATGATAAAGAAGATTCAAAGAGAGTGAGATGCCAGCTCCTTTCATTCAGTCAGTAGCTTCAAACATTTCTGGTATATGAAAAACATGTTTTTCAATGGCAAAAATCAATGAATATTGTAAATGCACAAACAGTAATATCTCCACATTGCAAGGTGCAATTCTGAAATTTTTTGCTTTTTCCTGTTAATCCTAGCATGATAAAGAAGATTCAAAGAGAGTGAGATGCCAGCTCCTTTCATTCAGTCAGTAGCTTCAAACATTTCTGGTATATGAAAAACATGTTTTTCAATGGCAAAAATCAATGAATATTGTAAATGCACAAACAGTAATATCTCCACATTGCAAGGTGCAATTCTGAAATTTTTTGCTTTTTCCTGCTAATCCTAGCATGATAAAGAAGATTCAAAGAGAGTGAGATGCCAGCTCCTTTCATTCAGTCAGTAGCTTCAAACATTTCTTTTATATGAAAAACATGTTTTTCAATGGCAAAAATCAATGAATATTGTAAATGCACAAACAGTAATATCTCCACATTGCAAGGTGCAATTCTGAAATTTTTAGCTTTTTCCTGTTAATCCTAGCATGATAAAGAAGATTCAAAGAGAGTGAGATGCCAGCTCCTTTCATTCAGTCAGTAGCTTCAAACATTTCTGGTATATGAAAAACATGTTTTTCAATGGCAAAAATCAATGAATATTGTAAATGCACAAACAGTAATATCTCCACATTGCAAGGTGCAATTCTGAAATTTTTTGCTTTTTCCTGCTAATCCTAGCATGATAAAGAAGATTCAAAGAGAGTGAGATGCCAGCTCCTTTCATTCAGTCAGTAGCTTCAAACATTTCTGGTATATGAAAAACATGTTTTTCAATGGCAAAAATCAATGAATATTGTAAATGCACAAACAGTAATATCTCCACATTGCACGGTGCAATTCTGAAATTTTTAGCTTTTTCCTGTTAATCCTAGCATGATAAAGAAGATTCAAAGAGAGTGAGATGCCAGCTCCTTTCATTCAGTCATTAGCTTCAAACATTTCTGGTATATGAAAAACATGTTTTTCAATGGCAAAAATCAATGAATATTGTAAATGCACAAACAGTAATATCTCCACATTGCACGGTGCAATTCTGAAATTTTTAGCTTTTTCCTGTTAATCCTAGCATGATAAAGAAGATTCAAAGAGAGTGAGATGCCAGCTCCTTTCATTCAGTCAGTAGCTTCAAACATTTCTGGTATATGAAAAACATGTTTTTCAATGGCAAAAATCAATGAATATTGTAAATGCACAAACAGTAATATCTCCACATTGCAAGGTGCAATTCTGAAATTTTTTGCTTTTTCCTGCTAATCCTAGCATGATAAAGAAGATTCAAAGAGAGTGAGATGCCAGCTCCTTTCATTCAGTCAGTAGCTTCAAACATTTCTGGTATATGAAAAACATGTTTTTCAATGGCAAAAATCAATGAATATTGTAAATGCACAAACAGTAATATCTCCACATTGCACGGTGCAATTCTGAAATTTTTAGCTTTTTCCTGTTAATCCTAGCATGATAAAGAAGATTCAAAGAGAGTGAGATGCCAGCTCCTTTCATTCAGTCAGTAGCTTCAAACATTTCTGGTATATGAAAAACATGTTTTTCAATGGCAAAAATCAATGAATATTGTAAATGCACAAACAGTAATATCTCCACATTGCAAGGTGCAATTCTGAAATTTTTTGCTTTTTCCTGCTAATCCTAGCATGATAAAGAAGATTCAAAGAGAGTGAGATGCCAGCTCCTTTCATTCAGTCAGTAGCTTCAAACATTTCTGGTATATGAAAAACATGTTTTTCAATGGCAAAAATCAATGAATATTGTAAATGCACAAACAGTAATATCTCCACATTGAACGGTGCAATTCTGAAATTTTTAGCTTTTTCCTGTTAATCCTAGCATGATAAAGATTCAAAGAGAGTGAGATGCCAGCTCCTTTCATTCAGTCAGTAGCTTCAAACATTTCTGGTATATGAAAAACATGTTTTTCAATGGCAAAAATCAATGAATATTGTAAATGCACAAACAGTAATATCTCCACATTGCAAGGTGCAATTCTGAAATTTTTTGCTTTTTCCTGTTAATCCTAGCATGATAAAGAAGATTCAAAGAGAGTGAGATGCCAGCTCCTTTCATTCAGTCAGTAGCTTCAAACATTTCTGGTATATGAAAAACATGTTTTTCAATGGCAAAAATCAATGAATATTGTAAATGCACAAACAGTAATATCTCCACATTGCAAGGTGCAATTCTGAAATTTTTTGCTTTTTCCTGCTAATCCTAGCATGATAAAGAAGATTCAAAGAGAGTGAGATGCCAGCTCCTTTCATTCAGTCAGTAGCTTCAAACATTTCTGGTATATGAAAAACATGTTTTTCAATGGCAAAAATCAATGAATATTGTAAATGCACAAACAGTAATATCTCCACATTGCACGGTGCAATTCTGAAATTTTTAGCTTTTTCCTGTTAATCCTAGCATGATAAAGAAGATTCAAAGAGAGTGAGATGCCAGCTCCTTTCATTCAGTCAGTAGCTTCAAACATTTCTGGTATATGAAAAACATGTTTTTCAATGGCAAAAATCAATGAATATTGTAAATGCACAAACAGTAATATCTCCACATTGCAAGGTGCAATTCTGAAATTTTTTGCTTTTTCCTGCTAATCCTAGCATGATAAAGAAGATTCAAAGAGAGTGAGATGCCAGCTCCTTTCATTCAGTCAGTAGCTTCAAACATTTCTGGTATATGAAAAACATGTTTTTCAATGGCAAAAATCAATGAATATTGTAAATGCACAAACAGTAATATCTCCACATTGCACGGTGCAATTCTGAAATTTTTAGCTTTTTCCTGTTAATCCTAGCATGATAAAGAAGATTCAAAGAGAGTGAGATGCCAGCTCCTTTCATTCAGTCAGTAGCTTCAAACATTTCTGGTATATGAAAAACATGTTTTTCAATGGCAAAAATCAATGAATATTGTAAATGCACAAACAGTAATATCTCCACATTGCAAGGTGCAATTCTGAAATTTTTTGCTTTTTCCTGCTAATCCTAGCATGATAAAGAAGATTCAAAGAGAGTGAGATGCCAGCTCCTTTCATTCAGTCAGTAGCTTCAAACATTTCTGGTATATGAAAAACATGTTTTTCAATGGCAAAAATCAATGAATATTGTAAATGCACAAACAGTAATATCTCCACATTGCAAGGTGCAATTCTGAAATTTTTTGCTTTTTCCTGCTAATCCTAGCATGATAAAGAAGATTCAAAGAGAGTGAGATGCCAGCTCCTTTCATTCAGTCAGTAGCTTCAAACATTTCTGGTATATGAAAAACATGTTTTTCAATGGCAAAAATCAATGAATATTGTAAATGCACAAACAGTAATATCTCCACATTGCACGGTGCAATTCTGAAATTTTTAGCTTTTTCCTGTTAATCCTAGCATGATAAAGAAGATTCAAAGAGAGTGAGATGCCAGCTCCTTTCATTCAGTCAGTAGCTTCAAACATTTCTGGTATATGAAAAACATGTTTTTCAATGGCAAAAATCAATGAATATTGTAAATGCACAAACAGTAATATCTCCACATTGCATGGTGCAATTCTGAAATTTTTTGCTTTTTCCTGCTAATCCTAGCATGATAAAGAAGATTCAAAGAGAGTGAGATGCCAGCTCCTTTCATTCAGTCAGTAGCTTCAAACATTTCTGGTATATGAAAAACATGTTTTTCAATGGCAAAAATCAATGAATATTGTAAATGCACAAACAGTAATATCTCCACATTGCACGGTGCAATTCTGAAATTTTTAGCTTTTTCCTGTTAATCCTAGCATGATAAAGATTCAAAGAGAGTGAGATGCCAGCTCCTTTCATTCAGTCAGTAGCTTCAAACATTTCTGGTATATGAAAAACATGTTTTTCAATGGCAAAAATTAATGAATATTGTAAATGCACAAACAGTAATATCTCCACATTGCAAGGTGCAATTCTGAAATTTTTTGCTTTTTCCTGTTAATCCTAGCATGATAAAGAAGATTCAAAGAGAGTGAGATGCCAGCTCCTTTCATTCAGTCAGTAGCTTCAAACATTTCTGGTATATGAAAAACATGTTTTTCAATGGCAAAAATCAATGAATATTGTAAATGCACAAACAGTAATATCTCCACATTGCAAGGTGCAATTCTGAAATTTTTTGCTTTTTCCTGCTAATCCTAGCATGATAAAGAAGATTCAAAGAGAGTGAGATGCCAGCTCCTTTCATTCAGTCAGTAACTTCAAACATTTCTGGTATATGAAAAACATGTTTTTCAATGGCAAAAATCAATGAATATTGTAAATGCACAAACAGTAATATCTCCACATTGCACGGTGCAATTCTGAAATTTTTAGCTTTTTCCTGTTAATCCTAGCATGATAAAGAAGATTCAAAGAGAGTGAGATGCCAGCTCCTTTCATTCAGTCAGTAGCTTCAAACATTTCTGGTATATGAAAAACATGTTTTTCAATGGCAAAAATCAATGAATATTGTAAATGCACAAACAGTAATATCTCCACATTGCAAGGTGCAATTCTGAAATTTTTTGCTTTTTCCTGTTAATCCTAGCATGATAAAGAAGATTCAAAGAGAGTGAGATGCCAGCTCCTTTCATTCAGTCAGTAGCTTCAAACATTTCTGGTATATGAAAAACATGTTTTTCAATGGCAAAAATCAATGAATATTGTAAATGCACAAACAGTAATATCTCCACATTGCAAGGTGCAATTCTGAAATTTTTTGCTTTTTCCTGCTAATCCTAGCATGATAAAGAAGATTCAAAGAGAGTGAGATGCCAGCTCCTTTCATTCAGTCAGTAGCTTCAAACATTTCTTTTATATGAAAAACATGTTTTTCAATGGCAAAAATCAATGAATATTGTAAATGCACAAACAGTAATATCTCCACATTGCAAGGTGCAATTCTGAAATTTTTAGCTTTTTCCTGTTAATCCTAGCATGATAAAGAAGATTCAAAGAGAGTGAGATGCCAGCTCCTTTCATTCAGTCAGTAGCTTCAAACATTTCTGGTATATGAAAAACATGTTTTTCAATGGCAAAAATCAATGAATATTGTAAATGCACAAACAGTAATATCTCCACATTGCAAGGTGCAATTCTGAAATTTTTTGCTTTTTCCTGCTAATCCTAGCATGATAAAGAAGATTCAAAGAGAGTGAGATGCCAGCTCCTTTCATTCAGTCAGTAGCTTCAAACATTTCTGGTATATGAAAAACATGTTTTTCAATGGCAAAAATCAATGAATATTGTAAATGCACAAACAGTAATATCTCCACATTGCACGGTGCAATTCTGAAATTTTTAGCTTTTTCCTGTTAATCCTAGCATGATAAAGAAGATTCAAAGAGAGTGAGATGCCAGCTCCTTTCATTCAGTCATTAGCTTCAAACATTTCTGGTATATGAAAAACATGTTTTTCAATGGCAAAAATCAATGAATATTGTAAATGCACAAACAGTAATATCTCCACATTGCACGGTGCAATTCTGAAATTTTTAGCTTTTTCCTGTTAATCCTAGCATGATAAAGAAGATTCAAAGAGAGTGAGATGCCAGCTCCTTTCATTCAGTCAGTAGCTTCAAACATTTCTGGTATATGAAAAACATGTTTTTCAATGGCAAAAATCAATGAATATTGTAAATGCACAAACAGTAATATCTCCACATTGCAAGGTGCAATTCTGAAATTTTTTGCTTTTTCCTGCTAATCCTAGCATGATAAAGAAGATTCAAAGAGAGTGAGATGCCAGCTCCTTTCATTCAGTCAGTAGCTTCAAACATTTCTGGTATATGAAAAACATGTTTTTCAATGGCAAAAATCAATGAATATTGTAAATGCACAAACAGTAATATCTCCACATTGCACGGTGCAATTCTGAAATTTTTAGCTTTTTCCTGTTAATCCTAGCATGATAAAGAAGATTCAAAGAGAGTGAGATGCCAGCTCCTTTCATTCAGTCAGTAGCTTCAAACATTTCTGGTATATGAAAAACATGTTTTTCAATGGCAAAAATCAATGAATATTGTAAATGCACAAACAGTAATATCTCCACATTGCAAGGTGCAATTCTGAAATTTTTTGCTTTTTCCTGCTAATCCTAGCATGATAAAGAAGATTCAAAGAGAGTGAGATGCCAGCTCCTTTCATTCAGTCAGTAGCTTCAAACATGTCTGGTATATGAAAAACATGTTTTTCAATGGCAAAAATCAATGAATATTGTAAATGCACAAACAGTAATATCTCCACATTGCACGGTGCAATTCTGAAATTTTTAGCTTTTTCCTGTTAATCCTAGCATGATAAAGAAGATTCAAAGAGAGTGAGATGCCAGCTCCTTTCATTCAGTCAGTAGCTTCAAACATTTCTGGTATATGAAAAACATGTTTTTCAATGGCAAAAATCAATGAATATTGTAAATGCACAAACAGTAATATCTCCACATTGCAAGGTGCAATTCTGAAATTTTTTGCTTTTTCCTGTTAATCCTAGCATGATAAAGAAGATTCAAAGAGAGTGAGATGCCAGCTCCTTTCATTCAGTCAGTAGCTTCAAACATTTCTGGTATATGAAAAACATGTTTTTCAATGGCAAAAATCAATGAATATTGTAAATGCACAAACAGTAATATCTCCACATTGCATGGTGCAATTCTGAAATTTTTAGCTTTTTCCTGTTAATCCTAGCATGATAAAGAAGATTCAAAGAGAGTGAGATGCCAGCTCCTTTCATTCAGTCAGTAGCTTCAAACATTTCTGGTATATGAAAAACATGTTTTTCAATGGCAAAAATCAATGAATATTGTAAATGCACAAACAGTAATATCTCCACATTGCAAGGTGCAATTCTGAAATTTTTTGCTTTTTCCTGCTAATCCTAGCATGATAAAGAAGATTCAAAGAGAGTGAGATGCCAGCTCCTTTCATTCAGTCAGAAGCTTCAAACATTTCTGGTATATGAAATACATGTTTTTCAATGGCAAAAATCAATGAATATTGTAAATGCACAAACAGTAATATCTCCACATTGCACGGTGCAATTCTGAAATTTTTAGCTTTTTCCTGTTAATCCTAGCATGATAAAGAAGATTCAAAGAGAGTGAGATGCCAGCTCCTTTCATTCAGTCAGTAGCTTCAAACATTTCTGGTATATGAAAAACATGTTTTTCAATGGCAAAAATCAATGAATATTGTAAATGCACAAACAGTAATATCTCCACACTGCAAGGTGCAATTCTGAAATTTTTTGCTTTTTCCTGCTAATCCTAGCATGATAAAGAAGATTCAAAGAGAGTGAGATGCCAGCTCCTTTCATTCAGTCAGTAGCTTCAAACATTTCTGGTATATGAAAAATATGTTTTTCAATGGCAAAAATCAATGAATATTGTAAATGCACAAACAGTAATATCTCCACATTGCACGGTGCAATTCTGAAATTTTTAGCTTTTTCCTGTTAATCCTAGCATGATAAAGAAGATTCAAAGAGAGTGAGATGCCAGCTCCTTTCATTCAGTCAGTAGCTTCAAACATTTCTGGTATATGAAAAACATGTTTTTCAATGGCAAAAATCAATGAATATTGTAAATGCACAAACAGTAATATCTCCACATTGAACGGTGCAATTCTGAAATTTTTAGCTTTTTCCTGTTAATCCTAGCATGATAAAGATTCAAAGAGAGTGAGATGCCAGCTCCTTTCATTCAGTCAGTAGCTTCAAACATTTCTGGTATATGAAAAACATGTTTTTCAATGGCAAAAATCAATGAATATTGTAAATGCACAAACAGTAATATCTCCACATTGCAAGGTGCAATTCTGAAATTTTTTGCTTTTTCCTGTTAATCCTAGCATGATAAAGAAGATTCAAAGAGAGTGAGATGCCAGCTCCTTTCATTCAGTCAGTAGCTTCAAACATTTCTGGTATATGAAAAACATGTTTTTCAATGGCAAAAATCAATGAATATTGTAAATGCACAAACAGTAATATCTCCACATTGCAAGGTGCAATTCTGAAATTTTTTGCTTTTTCCTGCTAATCCTAGCATGATAAAGAAGATTCAAAGAGAGTGAGATGCCAGCTCCTTTCATTCAGTCAGTAGCTTCAAACATTTCTGGTATATGAAAAACATGTTTTTCAATGGCAAAAATCAATGAATATTGTAAATGCACAAACAGTAATATCTCCACATTGCACGGTGCAATTCTGAAATTTTTAGCTTTTTCCTGTTAATCCTAGCATGATAAAGAAGATTCAAAGAGAGTGAGATGCCAGCTCCTTTCATTCAGTCAGTAGCTTCAAACATTTCTGGTATATGAAAAACATGTTTTTCAATGGCAAAAATCAATGAATATTGTAAATGCACAAACAGTAATATCTCCACATTGCAAGGTGCAATTCTGAAATTTTTTGCTTTTTCCTGCTAATCCTAGCATGATAAAGAAGATTCAAAGAGAGTGAGATGCCAGCTCCTTTCATTCAGTCAGTAGCTTCAAACATTTCTGGTATATGAAAAACATGTTTTTCAATGGCAAAAATCAATGAATATTGTAAATGCACAAACAGTAATATCTCCACATTGCACGGTGCAATTCTGAAATTTTTAGCTTTTTCCTGTTAATCCTAGCATGATAAAGAAGATTCAAAGAGAGTGAGATGCCAGCTCCTTTCATTCAGTCAGTAGCTTCAAACATTTCTGGTATATGAAAAACATGTTTTTCAATGGCAAAAATCAATGAATATTGTAAATGCACAAACAGTAATATCTCCACATTGCAAGGTGCAATTCTGAAATTTTTTGCTTTTTCCTGCTAATCCTAGCATGATAAAGAAGATTCAAAGAGAGTGAGATGCCAGCTCCTTTCATTCAGTCAGTAGCTTCAAACATTTCTGGTATATGAAAAACATGTTTTTCAATGGCAAAAATCAATGAATATTGTAAATGCACAAACAGTAATATCTCCACATTGCAAGGTGCAATTCTGAAATTTTTTGCTTTTTCCTGCTAATCCTAGCATGATAAAGAAGATTCAAAGAGAGTGAGATGCCAGCTCCTTTCATTCAGTCAGTAGCTTCAAACATTTCTGGTATATGAAAAACATGTTTTTCAATGGCAAAAATCAATGAATATTGTAAATGCACAAACAGTAATATCTCCACATTGCACGATGCAATTCTGAAATTTTTAGCTTTTTCCTGTTAATCCTAGCATGATAAAGAAGATTCAAAGAGAGTGAGATGCCAGCTCCTTTCATTCAGTCAGTAGCTTCAAACATTTCTGGTATATGAAAAACATGTTTTTCAATGGCAAAAATCAATGAATATTGTAAATGCACAAACAGTAATATCTCCACATTGCATGGTGCAATTCTGAAATTTTTTGCTTTTTCCTGCTAATCCTAGCATGATAAAGAAGATTCAAAGAGAGTGAGATGCCAGCTCCTTTCATTCAGTCAGTAGCTTCAAACATTTCTGGTATATGAAAAACATGTTTTTCAATGGCAAAAATCAATGAATATTGTAAATGCACAAACAGTAATATCTCCACATTGCACGGTGCAATTCTGAAATTTTTAGCTTTTTCCTGTTAATCCTAGCATGATAAAGATTCAAAGAGAGTGAGATGCCAGCTCCTTTCATTCAGTCAGTAGCTTCAAACATTTCTGGTATATGAAAAACATGTTTTTCAATGGCAAAAATCAATGAATATTGTAAATGCACAAACAGTAATATCTCCACATTGCAAGGTGCAATTCTGAAATTTTTTGCTTTTTCCTGTTAATCCTAGCATGATAAAGAAGATTCAAAGAGAGTGAGATGCCAGCTCCTTTCATTCAGTCAGTAGCTTCAAACATTTCTGGTATATGAAAAACATGTTTTTCAATGGCAAAAATCAATGAATATTGTAAATGCACAAACAGTAATATCTCCACATTGCAAGGTGCAATTCTGAAATTTTTTGCTTTTTCCTGCTAATCCTAGCATGATAAAGAAGATTCAAAGAGAGTGAGATGCCAGCTCCTTTCATTCAGTCAGTAGCTTCAAACATTTCTGGTATATGAAAAACATGTTTTTCAATGGCAAAAATCAATGAATATTGTAAATGCACAAACAGTAATATCTCCACATTGCACGGTGCAATTCTGAAATTTTTAGCTTTTTCCTGTTAATCCTAGCATGATAAAGAAGATTCAAAGAGAGTGAGATGCCAGCTCCTTTCATTCAGTCAGTAGCTTCAAACATTTCTGGTATATGAAAAACATGTTTTTCAATGGCAAAAATCAATGAATATTGTAAATGCACAAACAGTAATATCTCCACATTGCAAGGTGCAATTCTGAAATTTTTTGCTTTTTCCTGTTAATCCTAGCATGATAAAGAAGATTCAAAGAGAGTGAGATGCCAGCTCCTTTCATTCAGTCAGTAGCTTCAAACATTTCTGGTATATGAAAAACATGTTTTTCAATGGCAAAAATCAATGAATATTGTAAATGCACAAACAGTAATATCTCCACATTGCAAGGTGCAATTCTGAAATTTTTTGCTTTTTCCTGCTAATCCTAGCATGATAAAGAAGATTCAAAGAGAGTGAGATGCCAGCTCCTTTCATTCAGTCAGTAGCTTCAAACATTTCTTTTATATGAAAAACATGTTTTTCAATGGCAAAAATCAATGAATATTGTAAATGCACAAACAGTAATATCTCCACATTGCAAGGTGCAATTCTGAAATTTTTAGCTTTTTCCTGTTAATCCTAGCATGATAAAGAAGATTCAAAGAGAGTGAGATGCCAGCTCCTTTCATTCAGTCAGTAGCTTCAAACATTTCTGGTATATGAAAAACATGTTTTTCAATGGCAAAAATCAATGAATATTGTAAATGCACAAACAGTAATATCTCCACATTGCAAGGTGCAATTCTGAAATTTTTTGCTTTTTCCTGCTAATCCTAGCATGATAAAGAAGATTCAAAGAGAGTGAGATGCCAGCTCCTTTCATTCAGTCAGTAGCTTCAAACATTTCTGGTATATGAAAAACATGTTTTTCAATGGCAAAAATCAATGAATATTGTAAATGCACAAACAGTAATATCTCCACATTGCACGGTGCAATTCTGAAATTTTTAGCTTTTTCCTGTTAATCCTAGCATGATAAAGAAGATTCAAAGAGAGTGAGATGCCAGCTCCTTTCATTCAGTCATTAGCTTCAAACATTTCTGGTATATGAAAAACATGTTTTTCAATGGCAAAAATCAATGAATATTGTAAATGCACAAACAGTAATATCTCCACATTGCACGGTGCAATTCTGAAATTTTTAGCTTTTTCCTGTTAATCCTAGCATGATAAAGAAGATTCAAAGAGAGTGAGATGCCAGCTCCTTTCATTCAGTCAGTAGCTTCAAACATTTCTGGTATATGAAAAACATGTTTTTCAATGGCAAAAATCAATGAATATTGTAAATGCACAAACAGTAATATCTCCACATTGCAAGGTGCAATTCTGAAATTTTTTGCTTTTTCCTGCTAATCCTAGCATGATAAAGAAGATTCAAAGAGAGTGAGATGCCAGCTCCTTTCATTCAGTCAGTAGCTTCAAACATTTCTGGTATATGAAAAACATGTTTTTCAATGGCAAAAATCAATGAATATTGTAAATGCACAAACAGTAATATCTCCACATTGCACGGTGCAATTCTGAAATTTTTAGCTTTTTCCTGTTAATCCTAGCATGATAAAGAAGATTCAAAGAGAGTGAGATGCCAGCTCCTTTCATTCAGTCAGTAGCTTCAAACATTTCTGGTATATGAAAAACATGTTTTTCAATGGCAAAAATCAATGAATATTGTAAATGCACAAACAGTAATATCTCCACATTGCAAGGTGCAATTCTGAAATTTTTTGCTTTTTCCTGCTAATCCTAGCATGATAAAGAAGATTCAAAGAGAGTGAGATGCCAGCTCCTTTCATTCAGTCAGTAGCTTCAAACATGTCTGGTATATGAAAAACATGTTTTTCAATGGCAAAAATCAATGAATATTGTAAATGCACAAACAGTAATATCTCCACATTGCACGGTGCAATTCTGAAATTTTTAGCTTTTTCCTGTTAATCCTAGCATGATAAAGAAGATTCAAAGAGAGTGAGATGCCAGCTCCTTTCATTCAGTCAGTAGCTTCAAACATTTCTGGTATATGAAAAACATGTTTTTCAATGGCAAAAATCAATGAATATTGTAAATGCACAAACAGTAATATCTCCACATTGCAAGGTGCAATTCTGAAATTTTTTGCTTTTTCCTGTTAATCCTAGCATGATAAAGAAGATTCAAAGAGAGCGAGATGCCAGCTCCTTTCATTCAGTCAGTAGCTTCAAACATTTCTGGTATATGAAAAACATGTTTTTCAATGTCAAAAATCAATGAATATTGTAAATGCACAAACAGTAATATCTCCACATTGCACGGTGCAATTCTGAAATTTTTAGCTTTTTCCTGTTAATCCTAGCATGATAAAGAAGATTCAAAGAGAGTGAGATGCCAGCTCCTTTCATTCAGTCAGTAGCTTCAAACATTTCTGGTATATGAAAAACATGTTTTTCAATGGCAAAAATCAATGAATATTGTAAATGCACAAACAGTAATATCTCCACATTGCAAGGTGCAATTCTGAAATTTTTTGCTTTTTCCTGCTAATCCTAGCATGATAAAGAAGATTCAAAGAGAGTGAGATGCCAGCTCCTTTCATTCAGTCAGAAGCTTCAAACATTTCTGGTATATGAAATACATGTTTTTCAATGGCAAAAATCAATGAATATTGTAAATGCACAAACAGTAATATCTCCACATTGCACGGTGCAATTCTGAAATTTTTAGCTTTTTCCTGTTAATCCTAGCATGATAAAGAAGATTCAAAGAGAGTGAGATGCCAGCTCCTTTCATTCAGTCAGTAGCTTCAAACATTTCTGGTATATGAAAAACATGTTTTTCAATGGCAAAAATCAATGAATATTGTAAATGCACAAACAGTAATATCTCCACACTGCAAGGTGCAATTCTGAAATTTTTTGCTTTTTCCTGCTAATCCTAGCATGATAAAGAAGATTCAAAGAGAGTGAGATGCCAGCTCCTTTCATTCAGTCAGTAGCTTCAAACATTTCTGGTATATGAAAAATATGTTTTTCAATGGCAAAAATCAATGAATATTGTAAATGCACAAACAGTAATATCTCCACATTGCACGGTGCAATTCTGAAATTTTTAGCTTTTTCCTGTTAATCCTAGCATGATAAAGAAGATTCAAAGAGAGTGAGATGCCAGCTCCTTTCATTCAGTCAGTAGCTTCAAACATTTCTGGTATATGAAAAACATGTTTTTCAATGGCAAAAATCAATGAATATTGTAAATGCACAAACAGTAATATCTCCACATTGCACGGTGCAATTCTGAAATTTTTAGCTTTTTCCTGTTAATCCTAGCATGATAAAGAAGATTCAAAGAGAGTGAGATGCCAGCTCCTTTCATTCAGTCATTAGCTTCAAACATTTCTGGTATATGAAAAACATGTTTTTCAATGGCAAAAATCAATGAATATTGTAAATGCACAAACAGTAATATCTCCACATTGCACGGTGCAATTCTGAAATTTTTAGCTTTTTCCTGTTAATCCTAGCATGATAAAGAAGATTCAAAGAGAGTGAGATGCCAGCTCCTTTCATTCAGTCAGTAGCTTCAAACATTTCTGGTATATGAAAAACATGTTTTTCAATGGCAAAAATCAATGAATATTGTAAATGCACAAACAGTAATATCTCCACATTGCAAGGTGCAATTCTGAAATTTTTTGCTTTTTCCTGTTAATCCTAGCATGATAAAGAAGATTCAAAGAGAGTGAGATGCCAGCTCCTTTCATTCAGTCAGTAGCTTCAAACATTTCTGGTATATGAAAAACATGTTTTTCAATGGCAAAAATCAATGAATATTGTAAATGCACAAACAGTAATATCTCCACATTGCAAGGTGCAATTCTGAAATTTTTTACTTTTTCCTGCTAATCCTAGCATGATAAAGAAGATTCAAAGAGAGTGAGATGCCAGCTCCTTTCATTCAGTCAGTAGCTTCAAACATTTCTGGTATATGAAAAACATGTTTTTCAATGGCAAAAATCAATGAATATTGTAAATGCACAAACAGTAATATCTCCACATTGCAAGGTGCAATTCTGAAATTTTTAGCTTTTTCCTGTTAATCCTAGCATGATAAAGAAGATTCAAAGAGAGTGAGATGCCAGCTCCTTTCATTCAGTCAGTAGCTTCAAACATTTCTGGTATATGAAAAACATGTTTTTCAATGGCAAAAATCAATGAATATTGTAAATGCACAAACAGTAATATCTCCACATTGCAAGGTGCAATTCTGAAATTTTTTGCTTTTTCCTGTTAATCCTAGCATGATAAAGAAGATTCAAAGAGAGTGAGATGCCAGCTCCTTTCATTCAGTCAGTAGCTTCAAACATTTCTGGTATATGAAAAACATGTTTTTCAATGGCAAAAATCAATGAATATTGTAAATGCACAAACAGTAATATCTCCACATTGCAAGGTGCAATTCTGAAATTTTTTGCTTTTTCCTGCTAATCCTAGCATGATAAAGAAGATTCAAAGAGAGTGAGATGCCAGCTCCTTTCATTCAGTCAGTAGCTTCAAACATTTCTGGTATATGAAAAACATGTTTTTCAATGGCAAAAATCAATGAATATTGTAAATGCACAAACAGTAATATCTCCACATTGCACGGTGCAATTCTGAAATTTTTAGCTTTTTCCTGTTAATCCTAGCATGATAAAGAAGATTCAAAGAGAGTGAGATGCCAGCTCCTTTCATTCAGTCAGTAGCTTCAAACATTTCTGGTATATGAAAAACATGTTTTTCAATGGCAAAAATCAATGAATATTGTAAATGCACAAACAGTAATATCTCCACATTGCAAGGTGCAATTCTGAAATTTTTTGCTTTTTCCTGTTAATCCTAGCATGATAAAGAAGATTCAAAGAGAGTGAGATGCCAGCTCCTTTCATTCAGTCAGTAGCTTCAAACATTTCTGGTATATGAAAAACATGTTTTTCAATGGCAAAAATCAATGAATATTGTAAATGCACAAACAGTAATATCTCCACATTGCAAGGTGCAATTCTGAAATTTTTTGCTTTTTCCTGCTAATCCTAGCATGATAAAGAAGATTCAAAGAGAGTGAGATGCCAGCTCCTTTCATTCAGTCAGTAGCTTCAAACATTTCTGGTATATGAAAAACATGTTTTTCAATGGCAAAAATCAATGAATATTGTAAATGCACAAACAGTAATATCTCCACATTGCAAGGTGCAATTCTGAATTTTTTTGCTTTTTCCTGCTAATCCTAGCATGATAAAGAAGATTCAAAGAGAGTGAGATGCCAGCTCCTTTCATTCAGTCAGTAGCTTCAAACATTTCTGGTATATGAAAAACATGTTTTTCAATGGCAAAAATCAATGAATATTGTAAATGCACAAACAGTAATATCTCCACATTGCACGGTGCAATTCTGAAATTTTTAGCTTTTTCCTGTTAATCCTAGCATGATAAAGAAGATTCAAAGAGAGTGAGATGCCAGCTCCTTTCATTCAGTCATTAGCTTCAAACATTTCTGGTATATGAAAAACATGTTTTTCAATGGCAAAAATCAATGAATATTGTAAATGCACAAACAGTAATATCTCCACATTGCACGGTGCAATTCTGAAATTTTTAGCTTTTTCCTGTTAATCCTAGCATGATAAAGAAGATTCAAAAAGAGTGAGATGCCAGCTCCTTTCATTCAGTCAGTAGCTTCAAACATTTCTGGTATATGAAAAACATGTTTTTCAATGGCAAAAATCAATGAATATTGTAAATGCACAAACAGTAATATCTCCACATTGCAAGGTGCAATTCTGAAATTTTTTGCTTTTTCCTGTTAATCCTAGCATGATAAAGAAGATTCAAAGAGAGTGAGATGCCAGCTCCTTTCATTCAGTCAGTAGCTTCAAACATTTCTGGTATATGAAAAACATGTTTTTCAATGGCAAAAATCAATGAATATTGTAAATGCACAAACAGTAATATCTCCACATTGCAAGGTGCAATTCTGAAATTTTTTGCTTTTTCCTGCTAATCCTAGCATGATAAAGAAGATTCAAAGAGAGTGAGATGCCAGCTCCTTTCATTCAGTCAGTAGCTTCAAACATTTCTGGTATATGAAAAACATGTTTTTCAATGGCAAAAATCAATGAATATTGTAAATGCACAAACAGTAATATCTCCACATTGCACGGTGCAATTCTGAAATTTTTTGCTTTTTCCTGCTAATCCTAGCATGATAAAGAAGATTCAAAGAGAGTGAGATGCCAGCTCCTTTCATTCAGTCAGTAGCTTCAAACATTTCTGGTATATGAAAAACATGTTTTTCAATGGCAAAAATCAATGAATATTGTAAATGCACAAACAGTAATATCTCCACATTGCAAGGTGCAATTCTGAAATTTTTTGCTTTTTCCTGCTAATCCTAGCATGATAAAGAAGATTCAAAGAGAGTGAGATGCCAGCTCCTTTCATTCAGTCAGTAGCTTCAAACATTTCTGGTATATGAAAAACATGTTTTTCAATGGCAAAAATCAATGAATATTGTAAATGCACAAACAGTAATATCTCCACATTGCACGGTGCAATTCTGAAATTTTTAGCTTTTTCCTGTTAATCCTAGCATGATAAAGAAGATTCAAAGAGAGTGAGATGCCAGCTCCTTTCATTCAGTCATTAGCTTCAAACATTTCTGGTATATGAAAAACATGTTTTTCAATGGCAAAAATCAATGAATATTGTAAATGCACAAACAGTAATATCTCCACATTGCACGGTGCAATTCTGAAATTTTTAGCTTTTTCCTGTTAATCCTAGCATGATAAAGAAGATTCAAAAAGAGTGAGATGCCAGCTCCTTTCATTCAGTCAGTAGCTTCAAACATTTCTGGTATATGAAAAACATGTTTTTCAATGGCAAAAATCAATGAATATTGTAAATGCACAAACAGTAATATCTCCACATTGCAAGGTGCAATTCTGAAATTTTTTGCTTTTTCCTGTTAATCCTAGCATGATAAAGAAGATTCAAAGAGAGTGAGATGCCAGCTCCTTTCATTCAGTCAGTAGCTTCAAACATTTCTGGTATATGAAAAACATGTTTTTCAATGGCAAAAATCAATGAATATTGTAAATGCACAAACAGTAATATCTCCACATTGCAAGGTGCAATTCTGAAATTTTTTGCTTTTTCCTGCTAATCCTAGCATGATAAAGAAGATTCAAAGAGAGTGAGATGCCAGCTCCTTTCATTCAGTCAGTAGCTTCAAACATTTCTGGTATATGAAAAACATGTTTTTCAATGGCAAAAATCAATGAATATTGTAAATGCACAAACAGTAATATCTCCACATTGCACGGTGCAATTCTGAAATTTTTAGCTTTTTCCTGTTAATCCTAGCATGATAAAGAAGATTCAAAGAGAGTGAGATGCCAGCTCCTTTCATTCAGTCAGTAGCTTCAAACATTTCTGGTATATGAAAAACATGTTTTTCAATGGCAAAAATCAATGAATATTGTAAATGCACAAACAGTAATATCTCCACATTGCAAGGTGCAATTCTGAAATTTTTTGCTTTTTCCTGTTAATCCTAGCATGATAAAGAAGATTCAAAGAGAGTGAGATGCCAGCTCCTTTCATTCAGTCAGTAGCTTCAAACATTTCTGGTATATGAAAAACATGTTTTTCAATGGCAAAAATCAATGAATATTGTAAATGCACAAACAGTAATATCTCCACATTGCACGGTGCAATTCTGAAATTTTTAGCTTTTTCCTGTTAATCCTAGCATGATAAAGAAGATTCAAAGAGAGTGAGATGCCAGCTCCTTTCATTCAGTCAGTAGCTTCAAACATTTCTGGTATATGAAAAACATGTTTTTCAATGGCAAAAATCAATGAATATTGTAAATGCACAAACAGTAATATCTCCACATTGCAAGGTGCAATTCTGAAATTTTTTGCTTTTTCCTGCTAATCCTAGCATGATAAAGAAGATTCAAAGAGAGTGAGATGCCAGCTCCTTTCATTCAGTCAGAAGCTTCAAACATTTCTGGTATATGAAAAACATGTTTTTCAATGGCAAAAATCAATGAATATTGTAAATGCACAAACAGTAATATCTCCACATTGCACGGTGCAATTCTGAAATTTTTAGCTTTTTCCTGTTAATCCTAGCATGATAAAGAAGATTCAAAGAGAGTGAGATGCCAGCTCCTTTCATTCAGTCAGTAGCTTCAAACATTTCTGGTATATGAAAAACATGTTTTTCAATGGCAAAAATCAATGAATATTGTAAATGCACAAACAGTAATATCTCCACACTGCAAGGTGCAATTCTGAAATTTTTTGCTTTTTCCTGCTAATCCTAGCATGATAAAGAAGATTCAAAGAGAGTGAGATGCCAGCTCCTTTCATTCAGTCAGTAGCTTCAAACATTTCTGGTATATGAAAAACATGTTTTTCAATGGCAAAAATCAATGAATATTGTAAATGCACAAACAGTAATATCTCCACATTGCACGGTGCAATTCTGAAATTTTTAGCTTTTTCCTGTTAATCCTAGCATGATAAAGAAGATTCAAAGAGAGTGAGATGCCAGCTCCTTTCATTCAGTCAGTAGCTTCAAACATTTCTGGTATATGAAAAACATGTTTTTCAATGGCAAAAATCAATGAATATTGTAAATGCACAAACAGTAATATCTCCACATTGCAAGGTGCAATTCTGAAATTTTTTGCTTTTTCCTGTTAATCCTAGCATGATAAAGAAGATTCAAAGAGAGTGAGATGCCAGCTCCTTTCATTCAGTCAGTAGCTTCAAACATTTCTGGTATATGAAAAACATGTTTTTCAATGGCAAAAATCAATGAATATTGTAAATGCACAAACAGTAATATCTCCACATTGCAAGGTGCAATTCTGAAATTTTTTGCTTTTTCCTGCTAATCCTAGCATGATAAAGAAGATTCAAAGAGAGTGAGATGCCAGCTCCTTTCATTCAGTCAGTAGCTTCAAACATTTCTGGTATATGAAAAACATGTTTTTCAATGGCAAAAATCAATCAATATTGTAAATGCACAAACAGTAACATCTCCACATTGCAAGGTGCAATTCTGAAATTTTTTGCTTTTTCCTGCTAATCCTAGCATGATAAAGAAGATTCAAAGAGAGTGAGATGCCAGCTCCTTTCATTCAGTCAGTAGCTTCAAACATTTCTGGTATATGAAAAACATGTTTTTCAATGGCAAAAATCAATGAATATTGTAAATGCACAAACAGTAATATCTCCACATTGCACGGTGCAATTCTGAAATTTTTTGCTTTTTCCTGTTAATCCTAGCATGATAAAGAAGATTCAAAGAGAGTGAGATGCCAGCTCCTTTCATTCAGTCAGTAGCTTCAAACATTTCTGGTATATGAAAAACATGTTTTTCAATGGCAAAAATCAATGAATATTGTAAATGCACAAACAGTAATATCTCCACATTGCACGGTGCAATTCTGAAATTTTTAGCTTTTTCCTGTTAATCCTAGCATGATAAAGAAGATTCAAAGAGAGTGAGATGCCAGCTCCTTTCATTCAGTCATTAGCTTCAAACATTTCTGGTATATGAAAAACATGTTTTTCAATGGCAAAAATCAATGAATATTGTAAATGCACAAACAGTAATATCTCCACATTGCACGGTGCAATTCTGAAATTTTTAGCTTTTTCCTGTTAATCCTAGCATGATAAAGAAGATTCAAAGAGAGTGAGATGCCAGCTCCTTTCATTCAGTCAGTAGCTTCAAACATTTCTGGTATATGAAAAACATGTTTTTCAATGGCAAAAATCAATGAATATTGTAAATGCACAAACAGTAATATCTCCACATTGCAAGGTGCAATTCTGAAATTTTTTGCTTTTTCCTGTTAATCCTAGCATGATAAAGAAGATTCAAAGAGAGTGAGATGCCAGCTCCTTTCATTCAGTCAGTAGCTTCAAACATTTCTGGTATATGAAAAACATGTTTTTCAATGGCAAAAATCAATGAATATTGTAAATGCACAAACAGTAATATCTCCACATTGCAAGGTGCAATTCTGAAATTTTTTGCTTTTTCCTGCTAATCCTAGCATGATAAAGAAGATTCAAAGAGAGTGAGATGCCAGCTCCTTTCATTCAGTCAGTAGCTTCAAACATTTCTGGTATATGAAAAACATGTTTTTCAATGGCAAAAATCAATGAATATTGTAAATGCACAAACAGTAATATCTCCACATTGCAAGGTGCAATTCTGAAATTTTTAGCTTTTTCCTGTTAATCCTAGCATGATAAAGAAGATTCAAAGAGAGTGAGATGCCAGCTCCTTTCATTCAGTCAGTAGCTTCAAACATTTCTGGTATATGAAAAACATGTTTTTCAATGGCAAAAATCAATGAATATTGTAAATGCACAAACAGTAATATCTCCACATTGCAAGGTGCAATTCTGAAATTTTTTGCTTTTTCCTGTTAATCCTAGCATGATAAAGAAGATTCAAAGAGAGTGAGATGCCAGCTCCTTTCATTCAGTCAGTAGCTTCAAACATTTCTGGTATATGAAAAACATGTTTTTCAATGGCAAAAATCAATGAATATTGTAAATGCACAAACAGTAATATCTCCACATTGCAAGGTGCAATTCTGAAATTTTTTGCTTTTTCCTGCTAATCCTAGCATGATAAAGAAGATTCAAAGAGAGTGAGATGCCAGCTCCTTTCATTCAGTCAGTAGCTTCAAACATTTCTGGTATATGAAAAACATGTTTTTCAATGGCAAAAATCAATGAATATTGTAAATGCACAAACAGTAATATCTCCACATTGCACGGTGCAATTCTGAAATTTTTAGCTTTTTCCTGTTAATCCTAGCATGATAAAGAAGATTCAAAGAGAGTGAGATGCCAGCTCCTTTCATTCAGTCAGTAGCTTCAAACATTTCTGGTATATGAAAAACATGTTTTTCAATGGCAAAAATCAATGAATATTGTAAATGCACAAACAGTAATATCTCCACATTGCAAGGTGCAATTCTGAAATTTTTTGCTTTTTCCTGTTAATCCTAGCATGATAAAGAAGATTCAAAGAGAGTGAGATGCCAGCTCCTTTCATTCAGTCAGTAGCTTCAAACATTTCTGGTATATGAAAAACATGTTTTTCAATGGCAAAAATCAATGAATATTGTAAATGCACAAACAGTAATATCTCCACATTGCAAGGTGCAATTCTGAAATTTTTTGCTTTTTCCTGCTAATCCTAGCATGATAAAGAAGATTCAAAGAGAGTGAGATGCCAGCTCCTTTCATTCAGTCAGTAGCTTCAAACATTTCTGGTATATGAAAAACATGTTTTTCAATGGCAAAAATCAATGAATATTGTAAATGCACAAACAGTAATATCTCCACATTGCACGGTGCAATTCTGAAATTTTTAGCTTTTTCCTGTTAATCCTAGCATGATAAAGAAGATTCAAAGAGAGTGAGATGCCAGCTCCTTTCATTCAGTCAGTAGCTTCAAACATTTCTGGTATATGAAAAACATGTTTTTCAATGGCAAAAATCAATGAATATTGTAAATGCACAAACAGTAATATCTCCACATTGCAAGGTGCAATTCTGAAATTTTTTGCTTTTTCCTGTTAATCCTAGCATGATAAAGAAGATTCAAAGAGAGTGAGATGCCAGCTCCTTTCATTCAGTCAGTAGCTTCAAACATTTCTGGTATATGAAAAACATGTTTTTCAATGGCAAAAATCAATGAATATTGTAAATGCACAAACAGTAATATCTCCACATTGCACGGTGCAATTCTGAAATTTTTAGCTTTTTCCTGTTAATCCTAGCATGATAAAGAAGATTCAAAGAGAGTGAGATGCCAGCTCCTTTCATTCAGTCAGTAGCTTCAAACATTTCTGGTATATGAAAAACATGTTTTTCAATGGCAAAAATCAATGAATATTGTAAATGCACAAACAGTAATATCTCCACATTGCAAGGTGCAATTCTGAAATTTTTTGCTTTTTCCTGCTAATCCTAGCATGATAAAGAAGATTCAAAGAGAGTGAGATGCCAGCTCCTTTCATTCAGTCAGTAGCTTCAAACATTTCTGGTATATGAAAAACATGTTTTTCAATGGCAAAAATCAATGAATATTGTAAATGCACAAACAGTAATATCTCCACATTGCACAGTGCAATTCTGAAATTTTTAGCTTTTTCCTGTTAATCCTAGCATGATAAAGAAGATTCAAAGAGAGTGAGATGCCAGCTCCTTTCATTCAGTCAGTAGCTTCAAACATTTCTGGTATATGAAAAACATGTTTTTCAATGGCAAAAATCAATGAATATTGTAAATGCACAAACAGTAATATCTCCACATTGCAAGGTGCAATTCTGAAATTTTTTGCTTTTTCCTGTTAATCCTAGCATGATAAAGAAGATTCAAAGAGAGTGAGATGCCAGCTCCTTTCATTCAGTCAGTAGCTTCAAACATTTCTGGTATATGAAAAACATGTTTTTCAATGGCAAAAATCAATGAATATTGTAAATGCACAAACAGTAATATCTCCACATTGCAAGGTGCAATTCTGAAATTTTTTGCTTTTTCCTGCTAATCCTAGCATGATAAAGAAGATTCAAAGAGAGTGAGATGCCAGCTCCTTTCATTCAGTCAGTAGCTTCAAACATTTCTGGTATATGAAAAACGTTTTTCAATGGCAAAAATCAATGAATATTGTAAATGCACAAACAGTAATATCTCCACATTGCAAGGTGCAATTCTGAAATTTTTTCCTTTTTCCTGTTAATCCTAGCATGATAAAGAAGATTCAAAGAGAGTGAGATGCCAGCTCCTTTCATTCAGTCAGTAGCTTCAAACATTTCTGGTATATGAAAAACATGTTTTTCAATGGCAAAAATCAATGAATATTGTAAATGCACAAACAGTAATATCTCCGCATTGCAAGGTGCAATTCTGAAATTTTTTGCTTTTTCCTGCTAATCCTAGCATGATAAAGAAGATTCAAAGAGAGTGAGATGCCAGCTCCTTTCATTCAGTCAGTAGCTTCAAACATTTCTGGTATATGAAAAACATGTTTTTCAATGGCAAAAATCAATGAATATTGTAAATGCACAAACAGTAATATCTCCACATTGCACGGTGCAATTCTGAAATTTTTAGCTTTTTCCTGTTAATCCTAGCATGATAAAGAAGATTCAAAGAGAGTGAGATGCCAGCTCCTTTCATTCAGTCAGTAGCTTCAAACATTTCTGGTATATGAAAAACATGTTTTTCAATGGCAAAAATCAATGAATATTGTAAATGCACAAACAGTAATATCTCCACATTGCAAGGTGCAATTCTGAAATTTTTTGCTTTTTCCTGCTAATCCTAGCATGATAAAGAAGATTCAAAGAGAGTGAGATGCCAGCTCCTTTCATTCAGTCAGTAGCTTCAAACATTTCTGGTATATGAAAAACATGTTTTTCAATGGCAAAAATCAATGAATATTGTAAATGCACAAACAGTAATATCTCCACATTGCACGGTGCAATTCTGAAATTTTTAGCTTTTTCCTGTTAATCCTAGCATGATAAAGAAGATTCAAAGAGAGTGAGATGCCAGCTCCTTTCATTCAGTCAGTAGCTTCAAACATTTCTGGTATATGAAAAACATGTTTTTCAATGGCAAAAATCAATGAATATTGTAAATGCACAAACAGTAATATCTCCACATTGCATGGTGCAATTCTGAAATTTTTTGCTTTTTCCTGTTAATCCTAGCATGATAAAGAAGATTCAAAGAGAGTGAGATGCCAGCTCCTTTCATTCAGTCAGTAGCTTCAAACATTTCTGGTATATGAAAAACATGTTTTTCAATGGCAAAAATCAATGAATATTGTAAATGCACAAACAGTAATATCTCCACATTGCACGGTGCAATTCTGAAATTTTTAGCTTTTTCCTGTTAATCCTAGCATGATAAAGAAGATTCAAAGAGAGTGAGATGCCAGCTCCTTTCATTCAGTCAGTAGCTTCAAACATTTCTGGTATATGAAAAACATGTTTTTCAATGGCAAAAATCAATGAAAATTGTAAATGCACAAACAGTAATATCTCCACATTGCAAGGTGCAATTCTGAAATTTTTTGCTTTTTCCTGCTAATCCTAGCATGATAAAGAAGATTCAAAGAGAGTGAGATGCCAGCTCCTTTCATTCAGTCAGTAGCTTCAAACATTTCTGGTATATGAAAAACATGTTTTTCAATGGCAAAAATCAATGAATATTGTAAATGCACAAACAGTAATATCTCCACATTGCACAGTGCAATTCTGAAATTTTTAGCTTTTTCCTGTTAATCCTAGCATGATAAAGAAGATTCAAAGAGAGTGAGATGCCAGCTCCTTTCATTCAGTCAGTAGCTTCAAACATTTCTGGTATATGAAAAACATGTTTTTCAATGGCAAAAATCAATGAATATTGTAAATGCACAAACAGTAATATCTCCACATTGCAAGGTGCAATTCTGAAATTTTTTGCTTTTTCCTGTTAATCCTAGCATGATAAAGAAGATTCAAAGAGAGTGAGATGCCAGCTCCTTTCATTCAGTCAGTAGCTTCAAACATTTCTGGTATATGAAAAACATGTTTTTCAATGGCAAAAATCAATGAATATTGTAAATGCACAAACAGTAATATCTCCACATTGCAAGGTGCAATTCTGAAATTTTTTGCTTTTTCCTGCTAATCCTAGCATGATAAAGAAGATTCAAAGAGAGTGAGATGCCAGCTCCTTTCATTCAGTCAGTAGCTTCAAACATTTCTGGTATATGAAAAACATGTTTTTCAATGGCAAAAATCAATGAATATTGTAAATGCACAAACAGTAATATCTCCACATTGCACGGTGCAATTCTGAAATTTTTAGCTTTTTCCTGTTAATCCTAGCATGATAAAGAAGATTCAAAGAGAGTGAGATGCCAGCTCCTTTCATTCAGTCAGTAGCTTCAAACATTTCTGGTATATGAAAAACATGTTTTTCAATGGCAAAAATCAATGAATATTGTAAATGCACAAACAGTAATATCTCCACATTGCAAGGTGCAATTCTGAAATTTTTTGCTTTTTCCTGCTAATCCTAGCATGATAAAGAAGATTCAAAGAGAGTGAGATGCCAGCTCCTTTCATTCAGTCAGTAGCTTCAAACATTTCTGGTATATGAAAAACATGTTTTTCAATGGCAAAAATCAATGAATATTGTAAATGCACAAACAGTAATATCTCCACATTGCACGGTGCAATTCTGAAATTTTTAGCTTTTTCCTGTTAATCCTAGCATGATAAAGATTCAAAGAGAGTGAGATGCCAGCTCCTTTCATTCAGTCAGTAGCTTCAAACATTTCTGGTATATGAAAAACATGTTTTTCAATGGCAAAAATCAATGAATATTGTAAATGCACAAACAGTAATATCTCCACATTGCAAGGTGCAATTCTGAAATTTTTTGCTTTTTCCTGCTAATCCTAGCATGATAAAGAAGATTCAAAGAGAGTGAGATGCCAGCTCCTTTCATTCAGTCATTAGCTTCAAACATTTCTGGTATATGAAAAACATGTTTTTCAATGGCAAAAATCAATGAATATTGTAAATGCACAAACAGTAATATCTCCACATTGCACGGTGCAATTCTGAAATTTTTAGCTTTTTCCTGTTAATCCTAGCATGATAAAGAAGATTCAAAGAGAGTGAGATGCCAGCTCCTTTCATTCAGTCAGTAGCTTCAAACATTTCTGGTATATGAAAAACATGTTTTTCAATGGCAAAAATCAATGAATATTGTAAATGCACAAACAGTAATATCTCCACATTGCAAGGTGCAATTCTGAAATTTTTTGCTTTTTCCTGCTAATCCTAGCATGATAAAGAAGATTCAAAGAGAGTGAGATGCCAGCTCCTTTCATTCAGTCAGTAGCTTCAAACATTTCTGGTATATGAAAAACATGTTTTTTCAATGGCAAAAATCAATGAATATTGTAAATGCACAAACAGTAATATCTCCACATTGCAAGGTGCAATTCTGAAATTTTTAGCTTTTTCCTGTTAATCCTAGCATGATAAAGAAGATTCAAAGAGAGTGAGATGCCAGCTCCTTTCATTCAGTCAGTAGCTTCAAACATTTCTGGTATATGAAAAACATGTTTTTCAATGGCAAAAATCAATGAATATTGTAAATGCACAAACAGTAATATCTCCACATTGCAAGGTGCAATTCTGAAATTTTTTGCTTTTTCCTGCTAATCCTAGCATGATAAAGAAGATTCAAAGAGAGTGAGATGCCAGCTCCTTTCATTCAGTCAGTAGCTTCAAACATGTCTGGTATATGAAAAACATGTTTTTCAATGGCAAAAATCAATGAATATTGTAAATGCACAAACAGTAATATCTCCACATTGCACTGTGCAATTCTGAAATTTTTAGCTTTTTCCTGTTAATCCTAGCATGATAAAGAAGATTCAAAGAGAGTGAGATGCCAGCTCCTTTCATTCAGTCAGTAGCTTCAAACATTTCTGGTATATGAAAACATGTTTTCAATGGCAAAAATCAATGAATATTGTAAATGCACAAACAGTAATATCTCCACATTGCAAGGTGCAATTCTGAAATTTTTTGCTTTTTCCTGTTAATCCTAGCATGATAAAGGATTCAAAGAGAGTGAGATGCCAGCTCCTTTCATTCAGTCAGTAGCTTCAAACATTTCTGGTATATGAAAAACATGTTTTTCAATGGCAAAAATCAATGAATATTGTAAATGCACAAACAGTAATATCTCCACATTGCACGGTGCAATTCTGAAATTTTTAGCTTTTTCCTGTTAATCCTAGCATGATAAAGAAGATTCAAAGAGAGTGAGATGCCAGCTCCTTTCATTCAGTCAGTAGCTTCAAACATTTCTGGTATATGAAAAACATGTTTTTCAATGGCAAAAATCAATGAATATTGTAAATGCACAAACAGTAATATCTCCACATTGCAAGGTGCAATTCTGAAATTTTTTGCTTTTTCCTGCTAATCCTAGCATGATAAAGAAGATTCAAAGAGAGTGAGATGCCAGCTCCTTTCATTCAGTCAGTAGCTTCAAACATTTCTGGTATATGAAAAACATGTTTTTCAATGGCAAAAATCAATGAATATTGTAAATGCACAAACAGTAATATCTCCACATTGCACGGTGCAATTCTGAAATTTTTAGCTTTTTCCTGTTAATCCTAGCATGATAAAGAAGATTCAAAGAGAGTGAGATGCCAGCTCCTTTCATTCAGTCAGTAGCTTCAAACATTTCTGGTATATGAAAAACATGTTTTTCAATGGCAAAAATCAATGAATATTGTAAATGCACAAAACAGTAATATCTCCACATTGCACGGTGCAATTCTGAAATTTTTGC
>NW_027365363.1:0-119493 GCF_046119375.1 Phyllobates terribilis
GCATCTCACTCTCTTTGAATCTTCTTTATCATGCTAAGAGGAGCAGGAAAAAGCAAAAAATTTCAGAATTGCACCTTGCAATGCGGAGAAATTACTGTTTGTGCATTTACAATATTCATTGATTTTTGCCATTGAAAAACGTCCAGATATGATTGAAGCTACTGACTGAATGAAAGGAGCTGGCATCTCACTCTCTTTGAATCTTCTTTATCATGCTAAGAGGAGCAGGAAAAATCAAAAAATTTCAGAATTGCACCTTGCAATGCGGAGAAATTACTGTTTGTGCATTTACAATATTCAATGATTTTTGCAATTGAAAAACATGTTATTCATATACCAGAAATGTTTGAAGCTACTGACTGAATGAAAGGAGCTGGCACCTCACTCTCTTTGAATCTTCTTTATCATGCTAAGAGGAGCGGGAAAAAGCAAAAAATTTCAGAATTGCACCTTGCAATGCGGAGAAATTACTGTTTGTGCATTTACAATATTCATTGATTTTTGCCATTGAAAAACATCCAGAAATGATTGAAGCTACTGACTGAATGAAAGGAGCTGGCATCTCACTCTCTTTGAATCTTCTTTATCATGCTAAGAGGAGCAGGAAAAAGCAAAAAATTTCAGAATTGCACCTTGCAATGCGGAGAAATTACTGTTTGTGCATTTACAATATTCATTGATTTTTGCCATTGAAAAACGTCCAGAAATGATTGAAGCTACTGACTGAATGAAAGGAGCTGGCATCTCACTCTCTTTGAATCTTCTTTATCATGCTAAGAGGAGCAGGAAAAAGCCAAAAATTTCAGAATTGCACCTTGCAATGCGGAGAAATTACAGTTTGTGCATTTACAATATTCATTGATTTTTGCCATTGAAAAACATCCAGAAATGATTGAAGCTACTGACTGAATGAAAGGAGCTGGCATCTCACTCTCTTTGAATATTCTTTATCATGCTAAGAGGAGCAGGAAAAAGCAAAAAATTTCAGAATTGCACCTTGCAATGCGGAGAAATTACTGTTTGTGCATTTACAATATTCATTGATTTTTGCCATTGAAAAACATCATGTTATTCATATACCAGAAATGTTTGAAGCTACTGACTGAATGAAAGGAGCTGGCATCTCACTCTCTTTGAATCTTCTTTATCATGCTAAGAGGAGCAGGAAAAAGCAAAAAATTTCAGAATTGCACCTTGCAATGCGGAGAAATTACTGTTTGTGCATTTACAATATTCATTGATTTTTGCCATTGAAAAACATCATGTTATTCATATACCAGAAATGTTTGAAGCTACTGACTGAATGAAAGGAGCTGGCATCTCACTCTCTTTGAATCTTCTTTATCATGCTAAGAGGAGCAGGAAAAAGCAAAAAATTTCAGAATTGCACCTTGCAATGTGGAGAAATTACTGTTTGTGCATTTACAATATTCATTGATTTTTACCATTGAAAAACGTCCAGAAATGATTGAAGCTACTGACTGAATGAAAGTAGCTGGCATCTCACTCTCTTTGAATCTTCTTTATCATGCTAAGAGGAGCAGGAAAAAGCAAAAAATTTCAGAATTGCACCTTGCAATGCAGAGAAATTACTGTTTGTGCATTTACAATATTCATTGATTTTTGCCATTGAAAAACATCATGTTATTCATATACCAGAAATGTTTGAAGCTACTGACTGAATGAAAGGAGCTGGCATCTCACTCTCTTTGAATCTTCTTTATCATGCTAAGAGGAGCAGGAAAAAGCAAAAAATTTCAGAATTGCACCTTGCAATGTGGAGAAATTACTGTTTGTGCATTTACAATATTCATTGATTTTTACCATTGAAAAACGTCCAGAAATGATTGAAGCTACTGACTGAATGAAAGGAGCTGGCATCTCACTCTCTTTGAATCTTCTTTATCATGCTAAGAGGAGCAGGAAAAAGCAAAAAATTTCAGAATTGCACCTTGCAATGCGGAGAAATTACTGTTTGTGCATTTACAATATTCATTGATTTTTGCCATTGAAAAACGTCCAGATATGATTGAAGCTACTGACTGAATGAAAGGAGCTGGCATCTCACTCTCTTTGAATCTTCTTTATCATGCTAAGAGGAGCAGGAAAAATCAAAAAATTTCAGAATTGCACCTTGCAATGCGGAGAAATTACTGTTTGTGCATTTACAATATTCAATGATTTTTGCCATTGAAAAACATGTTATTCATATACCAGAAATGTTTGAAGCTACTGACTGAATGAAAGGAGCTGGCACCTCACTCTCTTTGAATCTTCTTTATCATGCTAAGAGGAGCGGGAAAAAGCAAAAAATTTCAGAATTGCACCTTGCAATGCGGAGAAATTACTGTTTGTGCATTTACAATATTCATTGATTTTTGCCATTGAAAAACATCCAGAAATGATTGAAGCTACTGACTGAATGAAAGGAGCTGGCATCTCACTCTCTTTGAATCTTCTTTATCATGCTAAGAGGAGCAGGAAAAAGCAAAAAATTTCAGAATTGCACCTTGCAATGCGGAGAAATTACTGTTTGTGCATTTACAATATTCATTGATTTTTGCCATTGAAAAACGTCCAGAAATGATTGAAGCTACTGACTGAATGAAAGGAGCTGGCATCTCACTCTCTTTGAATCTTCTTTATCATGCTAAGAGGAGCAGGAAAAAGCCAAAAATTTCAGAATTGCACCTTGCAATGCGGAGAAATTACAGTTTGTGCATTTACAATATTCATTGATTTTTGCCATTGAAAAACATCCAGAAATGATTGAAGCTACTGACTGAATGAAAGGAGCTGGCATCTCACTCTCTTTGAATATTCTTTATCATGCTAAGAGGAGCAGGAAAAAGCAAAAAATTTCAGAATTGCACCTTGCAATGCGGAGAAATTACTGTTTGTGCATTTACAATATTCATTGATTTTTGCCATTGAAAAACATCATGTTATTCATATACCAGAAATGTTTGAAGCTACTGACTGAATGAAAGGAGCTGGCATCTCACTCTCTTTGAATCTTCTTTATCATGCTAAGAGGAGCAGGAAAAAGCAAAAAATTTCAGAATTGCACCTTGCAATGCGGAGAAATTACTGTTTGTGCATTTACAATATTCATTGATTTTTGCCATTGAAAAACATCATGTTATTCATATACCAGAAATGTTTGAAGCTACTGACTGAATGAAAGGAGCTGGCATCTCACTCTCTTTGAATCTTCTTTATCATGCTAAGAGGAGCAGGAAAAAGCAAAAAATTTCAGAATTGCACCTTGCAATGTGGAGAAATTACTGTTTGTGCATTTACAATATTCATTGATTTTTACCATTGAAAAACGTCCAGAAATGATTGAAGCTACTGACTGAATGAAAGTAGCTGGCATCTCACTCTCTTTGAATCTTCTTTATCATGCTAAGAGGAGCAGGAAAAAGCAAAAAATTTCAGACTTGCACCTTGCAATGCGGAGAAATTACTGTTTGTGCATTTACAATATTCATTGATTTTTGCCATTGAAAAACATCATGTTATTCATATACCAGAAATGTTTGAAGCTACTGACTGAATGAAAGGAGCTGGCATCTCACTCTCTTTGAATCTTCTTTATCATGCTAAGAGGAGCAGGAAAAAGCAAAAAATTTCAGAATTGCACCTTGCAATGCGGAGAAATTACTGTTTGTGCATTTACAATATTCATTGATTTTTGCCATTGAAAAACGTCCAGAAATGATTGAAGCTACTGACTGAATGAAAGGAGCTGGCATCTCACTCTCTTTGAATCTTGTTTATCATGCTAAGAGGAGCAGGAAAAAGCAAAAAATTTCAGAATTGCACCTTGCAATGCGGAGAAATTACTGTTTGTGCATTTACAATATTCATTGATTTTTGCCATTGAAAAACGTCCAGAAATGATTGAAGCTACTGACTGAATGAAAGGAGCTGGCATCTCACTCTCTTTGAATCTTCTTTATCATGCTAAGAGGAGCAGGAAAAAGCAAAAAATTTCAGAATTGCACCTTGCAATGCGGAGAAATTACTGTTTGTGCATTTACAATATTCATTGATTTTTGCCATTGAAAAACATCATGTTATTCATATACCAGAAATGATTGAAGCTACTGACTGAATGAAAGGAGCTGGCATCTCACTCTCTTTGAATCTTCTTTATCATGCTAAGAGGAGCAGGAAAAAGCAAAAAATTTCAGAATTGCACCTTGCAATGCGGAGAAATTACTGTTTGTGCATTTACAATATTCATTGATTTTTGCCATTGAAAAACGTCCAGAAATGATTGAAGCTACTGACTGAATGAAAGGAACTGGCATCTCACTCTCTTTGAATCTTCTTTATCATGCTAAGAGGAGCAGGAAAAAGCAAAAAATTTCAGAATTGCACCTTGCAATGCGGAGAAATTACTGTTTGTGCATTTACAAAATTCATTGATTTTTGCCATTGAAAAACATCATGTTATTCATATACCAGAAATGTTTGAAGCTACTGACTGAATGAAAGGAGCTGACATCTCACTCTCTTTGAATCTTCTTTATCATGCTAAGAGGAGCAGGAAAAAGCAAAAAATTTCAGAATTGCACCTTGCAATGCGGAGAAATTACTGTTTGTGCATTTACAATATTCATTGATTTTTGCCATTGAAAAACGTCCAGAAATGATTGAAGCTACTGACTGAATGAAAGGAGCTGGCATCTCACTCTCTTTGAATCTTCTTTATCATGCTAAGAGGAGCAGGAAAAAGCAAAAAATTTCAGAATTGCACCTTGCAATGCGGAGAAATTACTGTTTGTGCATTTACAATATTCATTGATTTTTGCCATTGAAAAACGTCCAGAAATGATTGAAGCTACTGACTGAATGAAAGGAGCTGGCATCTCACTCTCTTTGAATCTTCTTTATCATGCTAAGAGGAGCAGGAAAAAGCAAAAAATTTCAGAATTCCACCTTGCAATGCGGAGAAATTACTGTTTGTGCATTTACAATATTCATTGATTTTTGCCATTGAAAAACATCATGTTATTCATATACCAGAAATGATTGAAGCTACTGACTGAATGAAAGGAGCTGGCATCTCACTCTCTTTGAATCTTCTTTATCATGCTAAGCGGAGCAGGAAAAAGCAAAAAATTTCAGAATTGCACCTTGCAATGCGGAGAAATTACTGTTTGTGCATTTACAATATTCATTGATTTTTGCCATTGAAAAACGTCCAGAAATGATTGAAGCTACTGACTGAATGAAAGGAACTGGCATCTCACTCTCTTTGAATCTTCTTTATCATGCTAAGAGGAGCAGGAAAAAGCAAAAAATTTCAGAATTGCACCTTGCAATGCGGAGAAATTACTGTTTGTGCATTTACAAAATTCATTGATTTTTGCCATTGAAAAACATCATGTTATTCATATACCAGAAATGTTTGAAGCTACTGACTGAATGAAAGGAGCTGACATCTCACTCTCTTTGAATCTTCTTTATCATGCTAAGAGGAGCAGGAAAAAGCAAAAAATTTCAGAATTGCACCTTGCAATGCGGAGAAATTACTGTTTGTGCATTTACAATATTCATTGATTTTTGCCATTGAAAAACGTCCAGAAATGATTGAAGCTACTGACTGAATGAAAGGAGCTGGCATCTCACTCTCTTTGAATCTTCTTTATCATGCTAAGAGGAGCAGGAAAAAGCAAAAAATTTCAGAATTGCACCTTGCAATGCGGAGAAATTACTGTTTGTGCATTTACAATATTCATTGATTTTTGCCATTGAAAAACATCATGTTATTCATATACCAGAAATGATTGAAGCTACTGACTGAATGAAAGGAGCTGGCATCTCACTCTCTTTGAATCTTCTTTATCATGCTAAGAGGAGCAGGAAAAAGCAAAAAATTTCAGAATTGCACCTTGCAATGTGGAGAAATTACTGTTTGTGCATTTACAATATTCATTGATTTTTACCATTGAATAACGTCCAGAAATGATTGAAGCTACTGACTGAATGAAAGTAGCTGGCATCTCACTCTCTTTGAATCTTCTTTATCATGCTAAGAGGAGCAGGAAAAAGCAAAAAATTTCAGACTTGCACCTTGCAATGCGGAGAAATTACTGTTTGTGCATTTACAATATTCATTGATTTTTGCCATTGAAAAACATCATGTTATTCATATACCAGAAATGTTTGAAGCTACTGACTGAATGAAAGGAGCTGGCATCTCACTCTCTTTGAATCTTCTTTATCATGCTAAGAGGAGCAGGAAAAAGCAAAAAATTTCAGAATTGCACCTTGCAATGCGGAGAAATTACTGTTTGTGCATTTACAATATTCATTGATTTTTGCCATTGAAAAACGTCCAGAAATGATTGAAGCTACTGACTGAATGAAAGGAGCTGGCATCTCACTCTCTTTGAATCTTGTTTATCATGCTAAGAGGAGCAGGAAAAAGCAAAAAATTTCAGAATTGCACCTTGCAATGCGGAGAAATTACTGTTTGTGCATTTACAATATTCATTGATTTTTGCCATTGAAAAACGTCCAGAAATGATTGAAGCTACTGACTGAATGAAAGGAGCTGGCATCTCACTCTCTTTGAATCTTCTTTATCATGCTAAGAGGAGCAGGAAAAAGCAAAAAATTTCAGAATTGCACCTTGCAATGCGGAGAAATTACTGTTTGTGCATTTACAATATTCATTGATTTTTGCCATTGAAAAACGTCCAGAAATGATTGAAGCTACTGACTGAATGAAAGGAGCTGGCATCTCACTCTCTTTGAATCTTCTTTATCATGCTAAGAGGAGCAGGAAAAAGCAAAAAATTTCAGAATTGCACCTTGCAATGCGGAGAAATTACTTTTTGTGCATTTACAATATTCATTGATTTTTGCCATTGAAAAACATCATGTTATTCATATACCAGAAATGATTGAAGCTACTGACTGAATGAAAGGAGCTGGCATCTCACTCTCTTTGAATCTTCTTTATCATGCTAAGCGGAGCAGGAAAAAGCAAAAAATTTCAGAATTGCACCTTGCAATGCGGAGAAATTACTGTTTGTGCATTTACAATATTCATTGATTTTTGCCATTGAAAAACGTCCAGAAATGATTGAAGCTACTGACTGAATGAAAGGAACTGGCATCTCACTCTCTTTGAATCTTCTTTATCATGCTAAGAGGAGCAGGAAAAAGCAAAAAATTTCAGAATTGCACCTTGCAATGCGGAGAAATTACTGTTTGTGCATTTACAAAATTCATTGATTTTTGCCATTGAAAAACATCATGTTATTCATATAACAGAAATGTTTGAAGCTACTGACTGAATGAAAGGAGCTGACATCTCACTCTCTTTGAATCTTCTTTATCATGCTAAGAGGAGCAGGAAAAAGCAAAAAATTTCAGAATTGCACCTTGCAATGCGGAGAAATTACTGTTTGTGCATTTACAATATTCATTGATTTTTGCCATTGAAAAACGTCCAGAAATGATTGAAGCTACTGACTGAATGAAAGGAGCTGGCATCTCACTCTCTTTGAATCTTCTTTATCATGCTAAGAGGAGCAGGAAAAAGCAAAAAATTTCAGAATTGCACCTTGCAATGCGGAGAAATTACTGTTTGTGCATTTACAATATTCATTGATTTTTGCCATTGAAAAACATCATGTTATTCATATACCAGAAATGATTGAAGCTACTGACTGAATGAAAGGAGCTGGCATCTCACTCTCTTTGAATCTTCTTTATCATGCTAAGAGGAGCAGGAAAAAGCAAAAAATTTCAGAATTGCACCTTGCAATGTGGAGAAATTACTGTTTGTGCATTTACAATATTCATTGATTTTTACCATTGAATAACGTCCAGAAATGATTGAAGCTACTGACTGAATGAAAGTAGCTGGCATCTCACTCTCTTTGAATCTTCTTTATCATGCTAAGAGGAGCAGGAAAAAGCAAAAAATTTCAGACTTGCACCTTGCAATGCGGAGAAATTACTGTTTGTGCATTTACAATATTCATTGATTTTTGCCATTGAAAAACATCATGTTATTCATATACCAGAAATGTTTGAAGCTACTGACTGAATGAAAGGAGCTGGCATCTCACTCTCTTTGAATCTTCTTTATCATGCTAAGAGGAGCAGGAAAAAGCAAAAAATTTCAGAATTGCACCTTGCAATGCGGAGAAATTACTGTTTGTGCATTTACAATATTCATTGATTTTTGCCATTGAAAAACGTCCAGAAATGATTGAAGCTACTGACTGAATGAAAGGAGCTGGCATCTCACTCTCTTTGAATCTTGTTTATCATGCTAAGAGGAGCAGGAAAAAGCAAAAAATTTCAGAATTGCACCTTGCAATGCGGAGAAATTACTGTTTGTGCATTTACAATATTCATTGATTTTTGCCATTGAAAAACGTCCAGAAATGATTGAAGCTACTGACTGAATGAAAGGAGCTGGCATCTCACTCTCTTTGAATCTTCTTTATCATGCTAAGAGGAGCAGGAAAAAGCAAAAAAATTCAGAATTGCACCTTGCAATGCGGAGAAATTACTGTTTGTGCATTTACAATATTCATTGATTTTTGCCATTGAAAAACATCATGTTATTCATATACCAGAAATGATTGAAGCTACTGACTGAATGAAAGGAGCTGGCATCTCACTCTCTTTGAATCTTCTTTATCATGCTAAGAGGAGCAGGAAAAAGCAAAAAATTTCAGAATTGCACCTTGCAATGCGGAGAAATTACTGTTTGTGCATTTACAATATTCATTGATTTTTGCCATTGAAAAACGTCCAGAAATGATTGAAGCTACTGACTGAATGAAAGGAACTGGCATCTCACTCTCTTTGAATCTTCTTTACCATGCTAAGAGGAGCAGGAAAAAGCAAAAAATTTCAGAATTGCACCTTGCAATGCGGAGAAATTACTGTTTGTGCATTTACAAAATTCATTGATTTTTGCCATTGAAAAACATCATGTTATTCATATACCAGGAATGTTTGAAGCTACTGACTGAATGAAAGGAGCTGACATCTCACTCTCTTTGAATCTTCTTTATCATGCTAAGAGGAGCAGGAAAAAGCAAAAAATTTCAGAATTGCACCTTGCAATGCGGAGAAATTACTGTTTGTGCATTTACAATATTCATTGATTTTTGCCATTGAAAAACGTCCAGAAATGATTGAAGCTACTGACTGAATGAAAGGAGCTGGCATCTCACTCTCTTTGAATCTTCTTTATCATGCTAAGAGGAGCAGGAAAAAGCAAAAAATTTCAGAATTGCACCTTGCAATGCGGAGAAATTACTGTTTGTGCATTTACAATATTCATTGATTTTTGCCATTGAAAAACATCATGTTATTCATATACCAGAAATGTTTGAAGCTACTGACTGAATGAAAGGAGCTGGCATCTCACGCTCTTTGAATCTTCTTTATCATGCTAAGAGGAGCAGGAAAAAGCAAAAAATTTCAGAATTGCACCTTGCAATGCGGAGAAATTACTGTTTGTGCATTTACAATATTCATTGATTTTTGCCATTGAAAAACGTCCAGAAATGATTGAAGCTACTGACTGAATGAAAGGAGCTGGCATCTCACTCTCTTTGAATCTTCTTTATCATGCTAAGAGGAGCAGGAAAAAGCAAAAAATTTCAGAATTGCACCTTGCAATGCGGAGAAATTACTGTTTGTGCATTTACAATATTCATTGATTTTTGCCATTGAAAAACATCATGTTATTCATATACCAGAAATGTTTGAAGCTACTGACTGAATGAAAGGAGCTGGCATCTCACTCTCTTTGAATCTTCTTTATCATGCTAAGAGGAGCAGGAAAAAGCAAAAAATTTCAGAATTGCACCTTGCAATGCGGAGAAATTACTGTTTGTGCATTTACAATATTCATTGATTTTTGCCATTGAAAAACGTCCAGAAATGATTGAAGCTACTGACTGAATGAAAGGAGCTGGCATCTCACTCTCTTTGAATCTTCTTTATCATGCTAAGAGGAGCAGGAAAAAGCAAAAAATTTCAGAATTGCACCTTGCAATGCGGAGAAATTACTGTTTGTGCATTTACAATATTCATTGATTTTTGCCATTGAAAAACGTCCAGAAATGATTGAAGCTACTGACTGAATGAAAGGAACTGGCATCTCACTCTCTTTGAATCTTCTTTATCATGCTAAGAGGAGCAGGAAAAAGCAAAAAATTTCAGAATTGCACCTTGCAATGCGGAGAAATTACTGTTTGTGCATTTACAAAATTCATTGATTTTTGCCATTGAAAAACATCATGTTATTCATATACCAGAAATGTTTGAAGCTACTGACTGAATGAAAGGAGCTGACATCTCACTCTCTTTGAATCTTCTTTATCATGCTAAGAGGAGCAGGAAAAAGCAAAAAATTTCAGAATTGCACCTTGCAATGCGGAGAAATTACTGTTTGTGCATTTACAATATTCATTGATTTTTGCCATTGAAAAACGTCCAGAAATGATTGAAGCTACTGACTGAATGAAAGGAGCTGGCATCTCACTCTCTTTGAATCTTCTTTATCATGCTAAGAGGAGCAGGAAAAAGCAAAAAATTTCAGAATTGCACCTTGCAATGCGGAGAAATTACTGTTTGTGCATTTACAATATTCATTGATTTTTGCCATTGAAAAACATCATGTTATTCATATACCAGAAATGTTTGAAGCTACTGACTGAATGAAAGGAGCTGGCATCTCACTCTCTTTGAATCTTCTTTATCATGCTAAGAGGAGCAGGAAAAAGCAAAAAATTTCAGAATTGCACCTTGCAATGCGGAGAAATTACTGTTTGTGCATTTACAATATTCATTGATTTTTGCCATTGAAAAACGTCCAGAAATGATTGAAGCTACTGACTGAATGAAAGGAGCTGGCATCTCACTCTCTTTGAATCTTCTTTATCATGCTAAGAGGAGCAGGAAAAAGCAAAAAATTTCAGAATTGCACCTTGCAATGCGGAGAAATTACTGTTTGTGCATTTACAATATTCATTGATTTTTGCCATTGAAAAACGTCCAGAAATGATTGAAGCTACTGACTGAATGAAAGGAACTGGCATCTCACTCTCTTTGAATCTTCTTTATCATGCTAAGAGGAGCAGGAAAAAGCAAAAAATTTCAGAATTGCACCTTGCAATGCGGAGAAATTACTGTTTGTGCATTTACAAAATTCATTGATTTTTGCCATTGAAAAACATCATGTTATTCATATACCAGAAATGTTTGAAGCTACTGACTGAATGAAAGGAGCTGACATCTCACTCTCTTTGAATCTTCTTTATCATGCTAAGAGGAGCAGGAAAAAGCAAAAAATTTCAGAATTGCACCTTGCAATGCGGAGAAATTACTGTTTGTGCATTTACAATATTCATTGATTTTTGCCATTGAAAAACGTCCAGAAATGATTGAAGCTACTGACTGAATGAAAGGAGCTGGCATCTCACTCTCTTTGAATCTTCTTTATCATGCTAAGAGGAGCAGGAAAAAGCAAAAAATTTCAGAATTGCACCTTGCAATGCGGAGAAATTACTGTTTGTGCATTTACAATTTTCATTGATTTTTGCCATTGAAAAACATCATGTTATTCATATACCAGAAATGTTTGAAGCTACTGACTGAATGAAAGGAGCTGGCATCTCACTCTCTTTGAATCTTCTTTATCATGCTAAGAGGAGCAGGAAAAAGCAAAAAATTTCAGAATTGCACCTTGCAATGCGGAGAAATTACTGTTTGTGCATTTACAATATTCATTGATTTTTGCCATTGAAAAACGTCCAGAAATGATTGAAGCTACTGACTGAATGAAAGGAGCTGGCATCTCACTCTCTTTGAATCTTCTTTATCATGCTAAGAGGAGCAGGAAAAAGCAAAAAATTTCAGAATTGCACCTTGCAATGCGGAGAAATTACTGTTTGTGCATTTACAATATTCATTGATTTTTGCCATTGAAAAACGTCCAGAAATGATTGAAGCTACTGACTGAATGAAAGGAACTGGCATCTCACTCTCTTTGAATCTTCTTTATCATGCTAAGAGGAGCAGGAAAAAGCAAAAAATTTCAGAATTGCACCTTGCAATGCGGAGAAATTACTGTTTGTGCATTTACAAAATTCATTGATTTTTGCCATTGAAAAACATCATGTTATTCATATACCAGAAATGTTTGAAGCTACTGACTGAATGAAAGGAGCTGACATCTCACTCTCTTTGAATCTTCTTTATCATGCTAAGAGGAGCAGGAAAAAGCAAAAAATTTCAGAATTGCACCTTGCAATGCGGAGAAATTACTGTTTGTGCATTTACAATATTCATTGATTTTTGCCATTGAAAAACGTCCAGAAATGATTGAAGCTACTGACTGAATGAAAGGAGCTGGCATCTCACTCTCTTTGAATCTTCTTTATCATGCTAAGAGGAGCAGGAAAAAGCAAAAAATTTCAGAATTGCACCTTGCAATGCGGAGAAATTACTGTTTGTGCATTTACAATATTCATTGATTTTTGCCATTGAAAAACATCATGTTATTCATATACCAGAAATGTTTGAAGCTACTGACTGAATGAAAGGAGCTGGCATCTCACTCTCTTTGAATCTTCTTTATCATGCTAAGAGGAGCAGGAAAAAGCAAAAAATTTCAGAATTGCACCTTGCAATGCGGAGAAATTACTGTTTGTGCATTTACAATATTCATTGATTTTTGCCATTGAAAAACATCATGTTATTCATATACCAGAAATGATTGAAGCTACTGACTGAATGAAAGGAGCTGGCATCTCACTCTCTTTGAATCTTCTTTATCATGCTAAGAGGAGCAGGAAAAAGCAAAAAATTTCAGAATTGCACCTTGCAATGCGGAGAAATTACTGTTTGTGCATTTACAATATTCATTGATTTTTGCCATTGAAAAACGTCCAGAAATGATTGAAGCTACTGACTGAATGAAAGGAGCTGGCATCTCACTCTCTTTGAATCTTCTTTATCATGCTAAGAGGAGCAGGAAAAAGCAAAAAATTTCAGAATTGCACCTTGCAATGCGGAGAAATTACTGTTTGTGCATTTACAATATTCATTGATTTTTGCCATTGAAAAACATCATGTTATTCATATACCAGAAATGTTTGAAGCTACTGACTGAATGAAAGGAGCTGGCATCTCACTCTCTTTGAATCTTCTTTATCATGCTAAGAGGAGCAGGAAAAAGCAAAAAATTTCAGAATTGCACCTTGCAATGCGGAGAAATTACTGTTTGTGCATTTACAATATTCATTGATTTTTGCCATTGAAAAACGTCCAGAAATGATTGAAGCTACTGACTGAATGAAAGGAGCTGGCATCTCACTCTCTTTGAATCTTCTTTATCATGCTAAGAGGAGCAGGAAAAAGCAAAAAATTTCAGAATTGCACCTTGCAATGCGGAGAAATTACTGTTTGTGCATTTACAATATTCATTGATTTTTGCCATTGAAAAACATCATGTTATTCATATACCAGAAATGATTGAAGCTACTGACTGAATGAAAGGAGCTGGCATCTCGCTCTCTTTGAATCTTCTTTATCATGCTAAGAGGAGCAGGAAAAAGCAAAAAATTTCAGAATTGCACCTTGCAATGCGGAGAAATTACTGTTTGTGCATTTACAATATTCATTGATTTTTGCCATTGAAAAACGTCCAGAAATGATTGAAGCTACTGACTGAATGAAAGGAGCTGGCATCTCACTCTCTTTGAATCTTCTTTATCATGCTAAGAGGAGCAGGAAAAAGCAAAAAATTTCAGAATTGCACCTTGCAATGTGGAGAAATTACTGTTTGTGCATTTACAATATTCATTGATTTTTGCCATTGAAAAACATCATGTTATTCATATACCAGAAATGATTGAAGCTACTGACTGAATGAAAGGAGCTGGCATCTCACTCTCTTTGAATCTTCTTTATCATGCTAAGAGGAGCAGGAAAAAGCAAAAAATTTCAGAATTGCACCTTGCAATGCGGAGAAATTACTGTTTGTGCATTTACAATATTCATTGATTTTTGCCTTTGAAAAACGTCCAGAAATGATTGAAGCTACTGACTGAATGAAAGGAGCTGGCATCTCACTCTCTTTGAATCTTCTTTATCATGCTAAGAGGAGCAGGAAAAAGCAAAAAATTTCAGAATTGCACCTTGCAATGCGGAGAAATTACTGTTTGTGCTTTTACAATATTCATTGATTTTTGCCATTGAAAAACATCATGTTATTCATATACCAGAAATGTTTGAAGCTACTGACTGAATGAAAGGAGCTGGCATCTAACTCTCTTTGAATCTTCTTTATCATGCTAAGAGGAGCAGGAAAAAGCAAAAAATTTCAGAATTGCACCTTGCAATGCGGAGAAATTACTGTTTGTGCATTTACAATATTCATTGATTTTTGCCATTGAAAAACGTCCAGAAATGATTGAAGCTACTGACTGAATGAAAGGAGCTGGCATCTCACTCTCTTTGAATCTTCTTTATCATGCTAAGAGGAGCAGGAAAAAGCAAAAAATTTCAGAATTGCACCTTGCAATGCGGAGAAATTACTGTTTGTGCATTTACAATATTCATTGATTTTTGCCATTGAAAAACGTCCAGAAATGATTGAAGCTACTGACTGAATGAAAGGAGCTGGCATCTCACTCTCTTTGAATCTTCTTTATCATGCTAAGAGGAGCAGGAAAAAGCAAAAAATTTCAGAATTGCAACTTGCAATGCGGAGAAATTACTGTTTGTGCATTTACAATATTCATTGATTTTTGCCATTGAAAAACATCATGTTATTCATATACCAGAAATGATTGAAGCTACTGACTGAATGAAAGGAGCTGGCATCTCACTCTCTTTGAATCTTCTTTATCATGCTAAGAGGAGCAGGAAAAAGCAAAAAATTTCAGAATTGCACCTTGCAATGCGGAGAAATTACTGTTTGTGCATTTACAATATTCATTGATTTTTGCCATTGAAAAACGTCAAGAAATGATTGAAGCTACTGACTGAATGAAAGGAGCTGGCAACTCACTCTCTTTGAATCTTCTTTATCATGCCAAGAGGAGCAGGAAAAAGCAAAAAATTTCAGAATTGCACCTTGCAATGCGGAGAAATTACTGTTTGTGCTTTTACAATATTCATTGATTTTTGCCATTGAAAAACATCATGTTATTCATATACAAGAAATGTTTGAAGCTACTGACTGAATGAAAGGAGCTGGCATCTCACTCTCTTTGAATCTTCTTTATCATGCTAAGAGGAGCAGGAAAAAGCAAAAAATTTCAGAATTGCACCTTGCAATGCGGAGAAATTACTGTTTGTGCATTTACAATATTCATTGATTTTTGCCATTGAAAAACGTCCAGAAATGATTGAAGCTACTGACTGAATGAAAGGAGCTGGCATCTCACTCTCTTTGAATCTTCTTTATCATGCTAAGAGGAGCAGGAAAAAGCAAAAAATTTCAGAATTGCACCTTGCAATGCGGAGAAATTACTGTTTGTGCTTTTACAATATTCATTGATTTTTGCCATTGAAAAACATCATGTTATTCATATACCAGAAATGTTTGAAGCTACTGACTGAATGAAAGGAGCTGGCATCTAACTCTCTTTGAATCTTCTTTATCATGCTAAGAGGAGCAGGAAAAAGCAAAAAATTTCAGAATTGCACCTTGCAATGCGGAGAAATTACTGTTTGTGCATTTACAATATTCATTGATTTTTGCCATTGAAAAACGTCCAGAAATGATTGAAGCTACTGACTGAATGAAAGGAGCTGGCATCTCACTCTCTTTGAATCTTCTTTATCATGCTAAGAGGAGCAGGAAAAAGCAAAAAATTTCAGAATTGCACCTTGCAATGCGGAGAAATTACTGTTTGTGCATTTACAATATTCATTGATTTTTGCCATTGAAAAACATCATGTTATTCATATACCAGAAATGATTGAAGCTACTGACTGAATGAAAGGAGCTGTCATCTTACTCTCTTTGAATCTTCTTTGTCATGCTAAGAGGAGCAGGAAAAAGCAAAAAATTTCAGAATTGCACCTTGCAATGCGGAGAAATTACTGTTTGTGCATTTACAATATTCATTGATTTTTGCCATTGAAAAACGTCCAGAAATGATTGAAGCTACTGACTGAATGAAAGGATCTGGCATCTCACTCTCTTTGAATCTTCTTTATCATGCTAAGAGGAGCAGGAAAAAGCAAAAAATTTCAGAATTGCACCTTGCAATGCGGAGAAATTACTGTTTGTGCATTTACAATATTCATTGATTTTTGCCATTGAAAAACGTCCAGAAATGATTGAAGCTACTGACTGAATGAAAGGAGCTGGCATCTCACTCTCTTTGAATCTTCTTTATCATGCTAAGAGGAGCAGGAAAAAGCAAAAAATTTCAGAATTGCACCTTGCAATGCGGAGAAATTACTGTTTGTGCATTTACAATATTCATTGATTTTTGCCATTGAAAAACATCATGTTATTCATATACCAGAAATGTTTGAAGCTACTGACTGAATGAAAGGAGCTGGCATCTCACTCTCTTTGAATCTTCTTTATCATGCTAAGAGGAGCAGGAAAAAGCAAAAAATTTCAGAATTGCACCTTGCAATGCGGAGAAATTACTGTTTGTGCATTTACAATATTCATTGATTTTTGCCATTGAAAAACGTCCAGAAATGATTGAAGCTACTGACTGAATGAAAGGAGCTGGCATCTCACTCTCTTTGAATCTTCTTTATCATGCTAAGAGGAGCAGGAAAAAGCAAAAAATTTCAGAATTGCACCTTGCAATGCGGAGAAATTACTGTTTGTGCATTTACAATATTCATTGATTTTTGCCATTGAAAAACGTCCAGAAATGATTGAAGCTACTGACTGAATGAAAGGAGCTGGCATCTCACTCTCTTTGAATCTTCTTTATCATGCTAAGAGGAGCAGGAAAAAGCAAAAAATTTCAGAATTGCACCTTGCAATGCGGAGAAATTACTGTTTGTGCATTTACAATATTCATTGATTTTTGCCATTGAAAAACATCATGTTATTCATATACCAGAAATGTTTGAAGCTACTGACTGAATGAAAGGAGCTGGCATCTCACTCTCTTTGAATCTTCTTTATCATGCTAAGAGGAGCAGGAAAAAGCAAAAAATTTCAGAATTGCACCTTGCAATGCGGAGAAATTACTGTTTGTGCATTTACAATATTCATTGATTTTTGCCATTGAAAAACATCATGTTATTCATATACCAGAAATGTTTGAAGCTACTGACTGAATGAAAGGAGCTGGCATCTCACTCTCTTTGAATCTTCTTTATCATGCTAAGAGGAGCAGGAAAAAGCAAAAAAATTCAGAATTGCACCTTGCAATGTGGAGAAATTACTGTTTGTGCATTTACAATATTCATTGATTTTTACCATTGAAAAACGTCCAGAAATGATTGAAGCTACTGACTGAATGAAAGTAGCTGGCATCTCACTCTCTTTGAATCTTCTTTATCATGCTAAGAGGAGCAGGAAAAAGCAAAAAATTTCCGACTTGCACCTTGCAATGCGGAGAAATTACTGTTTGTGCATTTACAATATTCATTGATTTTTGCCATTGAAAAACATCATGTTATTCATATACCAGAAATGTTTGAAGCTACTGACTGAATGAAAGGAGCTGGCATCTCACTCTCTTTGAATCTTCTTTATCATGCTAAGAGGAGCAGGAAAAAGCAAAAAATTTCAGAATTGCACCTTGCAATGCGGAGAAATTACTGTTTGTGCATTTACAATATTCATTGATTTTTGCCATTGAAAAACGTCCAGAAATGATTGAAGCTACTGACTGAATGAAAGGAGCTGGCATCTCACTCTCTTTGAATCTTCTTTATCATGCTAAGAGGAGCAGGAAAAAGCAAAAAATTTCAGAATTGCACCTTGCAATGCGGAGAAATTACTGTTTGTGCATTTACAATATTCATTGATTTTTGCCATTGAAAAACGTCCAGAAATGATTGAAGCTACTGACTGAATGAAAGGAGCTGGCATCTCACTCTCTTTGAATCTTCTTTATCATGCTAAGAGGAGCAGGAAAAATCAAAAAATTTCAGAATTGCACCTTGCAATGCGGAGAAATTACTGTTTGTGCATTTACAATATTCATTGATTTTTGCCATTGAAAAACATGTTATTCATATACCAGAAATGTTTGAAGCTACTGACTGAATGAAAGGAGCTGGCACCTCACTCTCTTTGAATCTTCTTTATCATGCTAAGAGGAGCGGGAAAAAGCAAAAAATTTCAGAATTGCACCTTGCAATGCGGAGAAATTACTGTTTGTGCATTTACAATATTCATTGATTTTTGCCATTGAAAAACATCCAGAAATGATTGAAGGTACTGACTGAATGAAAGGAGCTGGCATCTCACTCTCTTTGAATCTTCTTTATCATGCTAAGAGGAGCAGGAAAAAGCAAAAAATTTCAGAATTGCACCTTGCAATGCGGAGAAATTACTGTTTGTGCATTTACAATATTCATTGATTTTTGCCATTGAAAAACGTCCAGAAATGATTGAAGCTACTGACTGAATGAAAGGAGCTGGCATCTCACTCTCTTTGAATCTTCTTTATCATGCTAAGAGGAGCAGGAAAAAGCAAAAAATTTCAGAATTGCACCTTGCAATGCGGAGAAATTACTGTTTGTGCTTTTACAATATTCATTGATTTTTGCCATTGAAAAACATCATGTTATTCATATACCAGAAATGTTTGAAGCTACTGACTGAATGAAAGGAGCTGGCATCTAACTCTCTTTGAATCTTCTTTATCATGCTAAGAGGAGCAGGAAAAAGCAAAAAAATTCAGAATTGCACCTTGCAATGCGGAGAAATTACTGTTTGTGCATTTACAATATTCATTGATTTTTGCCATTGAAAAACGTCCAGAAATGATTGAAGCTACTGACTGAATGAAAGGAGCTGGCATCTCACTCTCTTTGAATCTTCTTTATCATGCTAAGAGGAGCAGGAAAAAGCAAAAAATTTCAGAATTGCACCTTGCAATGCGGAGAAATTACTGTTTGTGCATTTACAATATTCATTGATTTTTGCCATTGAAAAACGTCCAGAAATGATTGAAGCTACTGACTGAATGAAAGGAGCTGGCATCTCACTCTCTTTGAATCTTCTTTATCATGCTAAGAGGAGCAGGAAAAAGCAAAAAATTTCAGAATTGCAACTTGCAATGCGGAGAAATTACTGTTTGTGCTTTTACAATATTCATTGATTTTTGCCATTGAAAAACATCATGTTATTCATATACCAGAAATGATTGAAGCTACTGACTGAATGAAAGGAGCTGGCATCTCACTCTCTTTGAATCTTCTTTATCATGCTAAGAGGAGCAGGAAAAAGCAAAAAATTTCAGAATTGCACCTTGCAATGCGGAGAAATTACTGTTTGTGCATTTACAATATTCATTGATTTTTGCCATTGAAAAACGTCCAGAAATGATTGAAGTTACTGACTGAATGAAAGGAGCTGGCATCTCACTCTCTTTGAATCTTCTTTATCATGCTAAGAGGAGCAGGAAAAAGCAAAAAATTTCAGAATTGCACCTTGCAATGCGGAGAAATTACTGTTTGTGCTTTTACAATATTCGTTGATTTTTGCCATTGAAAAACATCATGTTATTCATATACAAGAAATGTTTGAAGCTACTGACTGAATGAAAGGAGCTGGCATCTCACTCTCTTTGAATCTTCTTTATCATGCTAAGAGGAGCAGGAAAAAGCAAAAAATTTCAGAATTGCACCTTGCAATGCGGAGAAATTACTGTTTGTGCTTTTACAATATTCATTGATTTTTGCCATTGAAAAACATCATGTTATTCATATACAAGAAATGTTTGAAGCTACTGACTGAATGAAAGGAGCTGGCATCTCACTCTCTTTGAATCTTCTTTATCATGCTAAGAGGAGCAGGAAAAAGCAAAAAATTTCAGAATTGCACCTTGCAATGCGGAGAAATTACTGTTTGTGCATTTACAATATTCATTGATTTTTGCCATTGAAAAACGTCCAAAAATGATTGAAGCTACTGACTGAATGAAAGGAGCTGGCATCTCACTCTCTTTGAATCTTCTTTATCATGCTAAGAGGAGCAGGAAAAAGCAAAAAATTTCAGAATTGCACCTTGCAATGCGGAGAAATTACTGTTTGTGCATTTACAATATTCATTGATTTTTGCCATTGAAAAACGTCCAGAAATGATTGAAGCTACTGACTGAATGAAAGGAGCTGGCATCTCACTCTCTTTGAATCTTCTTTATCATGCTAAGAGGAGCAGGAAAAAGCAAAAAATTTCAGAATTGCACCTTGCAATGCGGAGAAATTACTGTTTGTGCATTTACAATATTCATTGATTTTTGCCATTGAAAAACATCATGTTATTCATATACCAGAAATGATTGAAGCTACTGACTGAATGAAAGGAGCTGGCATCTTACTCTCTTTGAATCTTCTTTGTCATGCTAAGAGGAGCAGGAAAAAGCAAAAAATTTCAGAATTGCACCTTGCAATGCGGAGAAATTACTGTTTGTGCATTTACAATATTCATTGATTTTTGCCATTGAAAAACGTCCAGAAATGATTGAAGCTACTGACTGAATATAAGGAGCTGGCATCTCACTCTCTTTGAATCTTCTTTATCATGCTAAGAGGAGCAGGAAAAAGCAAAAAATTTCAGAATTGCACCTTGCAATGCGGAGAAATTACTGTTTGTGCATTTACAATATTCATTGATTTTTGCCATTGAAAAACGTCCAGAAATGATTGAAGCTACTGACTGAATGAAAGGAGCTGGCATCTCACTCTCTTTGAATCTTCTTTATCATGCTAAGAGGAGCAGGAAAAAGCAAAAAATTTCAGAATTGCACCTTGCAATGCGGAGAAATTACTGTTTGTGCATTTACAATATTCATTGATTTTTGCCATTGAAAAACGTCCAGAAATGATTGAAGCTACTGACTGAATGAAAGGAGCTGGCATCTCACTCTCTTTGAATCTTCTTTATCATGCTAAGAGGAGCAGGAAAAAGCAAAAAATTTCAGAATTGCACCTTGCAATGCGGAGAAATTACTGTTTGTGCATTTACAATATTCATTGATTTTTGCCATTGAAAAACGTCCAGAAATGATTGAAGCTACTGACTGAATGAAAGGAGCTGGCATCTCACTCTCTTTGAATCTTCTTTATCATGCTAAGAGGAGCAGGAAAAAGCAAAAAATTTCAGAATTGCACCTTGCAATGCGGAGAAATTACTGTTTGTGCATTTACAATATTCATTGATTTTTGCCATTGAAAAACATCATGTTATTCATATACCAGAAATGTTTGAAGCTACTGACTGAATGAAAGGAGCTGGCATCTCACTCTCTTTGAATCTTCTTTATCATGCTAAGAGGAGCAGGAAAAAGCAAAAAATTTCAGAATTGCACCTTGCAATGCGGAGAAATTACTGTTTGTGCATTTACAATATTCATTGATTTTTGCCATTGAAAAACATCATGTTATTCATATACCAGAAATGTTTGAAGCTACTGACTGAATGAAAGGAGCTGGCATCTCACTCTCTTTGAATCTTCTTTATCATGCTAAGAGGAGCAGGAAAAAGCAAAAAATTTCAGAATTGCACCTTGCAATGCGGAGAAATTACTGTTTGTGCATTTACAATATTCATTGATTTTTGCCATTGAAAAACGTCCAGAAATGATTGAAGCTACTGACTGAATGAAAGGAGCTGGCATCTCACTCTCTTTGAATCTTCTTTATCATGCTAAGAGGAGCAGGAAAAATCAAAAAATTTCAGAATTGCACCTTGCAATGCGGAGAAATTACTGTTTGTGCATTTACAATATTCATTGATTTTTGCCATTGAAAAACATGTTATTCATATACCAGAAATGTTTGAAGCTACTGACTGAATGAAAGGAGCTGGCACCTCACTCTCTTTGAATCTTCTTTATCATGCTAAGAGGAGCGGGAAAAAGCAAAAAATTTCAGAATTGCACCTTGCAATGCGGAGAAATTACTGTTTGTGCATTTACAATATTCATTGATTTTTGCCATTGAAAAACATCCAGAAATGATCGAAGGTACTGACTGAATGAAAGGAGCTGGCATCTCACTCTCTTTGAATCTTCTTTATCATGCTAAGAGGAGCAGGAAAAAGCAAAAAATTTCAGAATTGCACCTTGCAATGCGGAGAAATTACTGTTTGTGCATTTACAATATTCATTGATTTTTGCCATTGAAAAACGTCCAGAAATGATTGAAGCTACTGACTGAATGAAAGGAGCTGGCATCTCACTCTCTTTGAATCTTCTTTATCATGCTAAGAGGAGCAGGAAAAAGCAAAAAATTTCAGAATTGCACCTTGCAATGCGGAGAAATTACTGTTTGTGCATTTACAATATTCATTGATTTTTGCCATTGAAAAACGTCCAGAAATGATTGAAGCTACTGACTGAATGAAAGGAGCTGGCATCTCACTCTCTTTGAATCTTCTTTATCATGCTAAGAGGAGCAGGAAAAAGCAAAAAATTTCAGAATTGCACCTTGCAATGCGGAGAAATTACTGTTTGTGCATTTACAATATTCATTGATTTTTGCCATTGAAAAACGTCCAGAAATGATTGAAGCTACTGACTGAATGAAAGGAGCTGGCATCTCACTCTCTTTGAATCTTCTTTATCATGCTAAGAGGAGCAGGAAAAAGCAAAAAATTTCAGAATTGCACCTTGCAATGCGGAGAAATTACTGTTTGTGCATTTACAATATTCATTGATTTTTGCCATTGAAAAACATCATGTTATTCATATACCAGAAATGTTTGAAGCTACTGACTGAATGAAAGGAGCTGGCATCTCACTCTCTTTGAATCTTCTTTATCATGCTAAGAGGAGCAGGAAAAAGCAAAAAATTTCAGAATTGCACCTTGCAATGCGGAGAAATTACTGTTTGTGCATTTACAATATTCATTGATTTTTGCCATTGAAAAACATCATGTTATTCATATACCAGAAATGTTTGAAGCTACTGACTGAATGAAAGGAGCTGGCATCTCACTCTCTTTGAATCTTCTTTATCATGCTAAGAGGAGCAGGAAAAAGCAAAAAATTTCAGAATTGCACCTTGCAATGCGGAGAAATTACTGTTTGTGCATTTACAATATTCATTGATTTTTGCCATTGAAAAACGTCCAGAAATGATTGAAGCTACTGACTGAATGAAAGGAGCTGGCATCTCACTCTCTTTGAATCTTCTTTATCATGCTAAGAGGAGCAGGAAAAATCAAAAAATTTCAGAATTGCACCTTGCAATGCGGAGAAATTACTGTTTGTGCATTTACAATATTCATTGATTTTTGCCATTGAAAAACATGTTATTCATATACCAGAAATGTTTGAAGCTACTGACTGAATGAAAGGAGCTGGCACCTCACTCTCTTTGAATCTTCTTTATCATGCTAAGAGGAGCGGGAAAAAGCAAAAAATTTCAGAATTGCACCTTGCAATGCGGAGAAATTACTGTTTGTGCATTTACAATATTCATTGATTTTTGCCATTGAAAAACATCCAGAAATGATTGAAGGTACTGACTGAATGAAAGGAGCTGGCATCTCACTCTCTTTGAATCTTCTTTATCATGCTAAGAGGAGCAGGAAAAAGCAAAAAATTTCAGAATTGCACCTTGCAATGCGGAGAAATTACTGTTTGTGCATTTACAATATTCATTGATTTTTGCCATTGAAAAACGTCCAGAAATGATTGAAGCTACTGACTGAATGAAAGGAGCTGGCATCTCACTCTCTTTGAATCTTCTTTATCATGCTAAGAGGAGCAGGAAAAAACAAAAAATTTCAGAATTGCACCTTGCAATGCGGAGAAATTACAGTTTGTGCATTTACAATATTCATTGATTTTTGCCATTGAAAAACATCCAGAAATGATTGAAGCTACTGACTGAATGAAAGGAGCTGGCATCTCACTCTCTTTGAATATTCTTTATCATGCTAAGAGGAGCAGGAAAAAGCAAAAAATTTCAGAATTGCACCTTGCAATGCGGAGAAATTACTGTTTGTGCATTTACAATATTCATTGATTTTTGCCATTGAAAAACATCATGTTATTCATATACCAGAAATGTTTGAAGCTACTGACTGAATGAAAGGAGCTGGCATCTCACTCTCTTTGAATCTTCTTTATCATGCTAAGAGGAGCAGGAAAAAGCAAAAAATTTCAGAATTGCACCTTGCAATGCGGAGAAATTACTGTTTGTGCATTTACAATATTCATTGATTTTTGCCATTGAAAAACATCATGTTATTCATATACCAGAAATGTTTGAAGCTACTGACTGAATGAAAGGAGCTGGCATCTCACTCTCTTTGAATCTTCTTTATCATGCTAAGAGGAGCAGGAAAAAGCAAAAAATTTCAGAATTGCACCTTGCAATGTGGAGAAATTACTGTTTGTGCATTTACAATATTCATTGATTTTTACCATTGAAAAACATCCAGAAATGATTGAAGCTACTGACTGAATGAAAGTAGCTGGCATCTCACTCTCTTTGAATCTTCTTTATCATGCTAAGAGGAGCAGGAAAAAGCAAAAAATTTCAGAATTGCACCTTGCAATGCAGAGAAATTACTGTTTGTGCATTTACAATATTCATTGATTTTTGCCATTGAAAAACATCATGTTATTCATATACCAGAAATGTTTGAAGCTACTGACTGAATGAAAGGAGCTGGCATCTCACTCTCTTTGAATCTTCTTTATCATGCTAAGAGGAGCAGGAAAAAGCAAAAAATTTCAGAATTGCACCTTGCAATGCGGAGAAATTACTGTTTGTGCATTTACAATATTCATTGATTTTTGCCATTGAAAAACGTCCAGAAATGATTGAAGCTACTGACTGAATGAAAGGAGCTGGCATCTCACTCTCTTTGAATCTTGTTTATCATGCTAAGAGGAGCAGGAAAAAGCAAAAAATTTCAGAATTGCACCTTGCAATGCGGAGAAATTACTGTTTGTGCATTTACAATATTCATTGATTTTTGCCATTGAAAAACGTCCAGAAATGATTGAAGCTACTGACTGAATGAAAGGAGCTGGCATCTCACTCTCTTTGAATCTTCTTTATCATGCTAAGAGGAGCAGGAAAAAGCAAAAAATTTCAGAATTGCACCTTGCAATGCGGAGAAATTACTGTTTGTGCATTTACAATATTCATTGATTTTTGCCATTGAAAAACATCATGTTATTCATATACCAGAAATGATTGAAGATACTGACTGAATGAAAGGAGCTGGCATCTCACTCTCTTTGAATCTTCTTTATCATGCTAAGAGGAGCAGGAAAAAGCAAAAAATTTCAGAATTGCACCTTGCAATGCGGAGAAATTACTGTTTGTGCATTTACAATATTCATTGATTTTTGCCATTGAAAAACGTCCAGAAATGATTGAAGCTACTGACTGAATGAAAGGAGCTGGCATCTCACTCTCTTTGAATCTTCTTTATCATGCTAAGAGGAGCAGGAAAAAGCAAAAAATTTCAGAATTGCACCTTGCAATGCGGAGAAATTACTGTTTGTGCATTTACAATATTCATTGATTTTTGCCATTGAAAAACGTCCAGAAATGATTGAAGCTACTGACTGAATGAAAGGAGCTGGCATCTCACTCTCTTTGAATCTTCTTTATCATGCTAAGAGGAGCAGGAAAAAGCAAAAAATTTCAGAATTGCACCTTGCAATGCGGAGAAATTACTGTTTGTGCATTTACAATATTCATTGATTTTTGCCATTGAAAAACATCATGTTATTCATATACCAGAAATGTTTGAAGCTACTGACTGAATGAAAGGAGCTGGCATCTCACTCTCTTTGAATCTTCTTTATCATGCTAAGAGGAGCAGGAAAAAGCAAAAAATTTCAGAATTGCACCTTGCAATGCGGAGAAATTACTGTTTGTGCATTTACAATATTCATTGATTTTTGCCATTGAAAAACATCATGTTATTCATATACCAGAAATGTTTGAAGCTACTGACTGAATGAAAGGAGCTGGCATCTCACTCTCTTTGAATCTTCTTTATCATGCTAAGAGGAGCAGGAAAAAGCAAAAAATTTCAGAATTGCACCTTGCAATGCGGAGAAATTACTGTTTGTGCATTTACAATATTCATTGATTTTTGCCATTGAAAAACGTCCAGAAATGATTGAAGCTACTGACTGAATGAAAGGAGCTGGCATCTCACTCTCTTTGAATCTTCTTTATCATGCTAAGAGGAGCAGGAAAAATCAAAAAATTTCAGAATTGCACCTTGCAATGCGGAGAAATTACTGTTTGTGCATTTACAATATTCATTGATTTTTGCCATTGAAAAACATGTTATTCATATACCAGAAATGTTTGAAGCTACTGACTGAATGAAAGGAGCTGGCACCTCACTCTCTTTGAATCTTCTTTATCATGCTAAGAGGAGCGGGAAAAAGCAAAAAATTTCAGAATTGCACCTTGCAATGCGGAGAAATTACTGTTTGTGCATTTACAATATTCATTGATTTTTGCCATTGAAAAACATCCAGAAATGATTGAAGGTACTGACTGAATGAAAGGAGCTGGCATCTCACTCTCTTTGAATCTTCTTTATCATGCTAAGAGGAGCAGGAAAAAGCAAAAAATTTCAGAATTGCACCTTGCAATGCGGAGAAATTACTGTTTGTGCATTTACAATATTCATTGATTTTTGCCATTGAAAAACGTCCAGAAATGATTGAAGCTACTGACTGAATGAAAGGAGCTGGCATCTCACTCTCTTTGAATCTTCTTTATCATGCTAAGAGGAGCAGGAAAAAGCAAAAAATTTCAGAATTGCACCTTGCAATGCGGAGAAATTACTGTTTGTGCATTTACAATATTCATTGATTTTTGCCATTGAAAAACGTCCAGAAATGATTGAAGCTACTGACTGAATGAAAGGAGCTGGCATCTCACTCTCTTTGAATCTTCTTTATCATGCTAAGAGGAGCAGGAAAAAGCAAAAAATTTCAGAATTGCACCTTGCAATGCGGAGAAATTACTGTTTGTGCATTTACAATATTCATTGATTTTTGCCATTGAAAAACGTCCAGAAATGATTGAAGCTACTGACTGAATGAAAGGAGCTGGCATCTCACTCTCTTTGAATCTTCTTTATCATGCTAAGAGGAGCAGGAAAAAGCAAAAAATTTCAGAATTGCACCTTGCAATGCGGAGAAATTACTGTTTGTGCATTTACAATATTCATTGATTTTTGCCATTGAAAAACATCATGTTATTCATATACCAGAAATGTTTGAAGCTACTGACTGAATGAAAGGAGCTGGCATCTCACTCTCTTTGAATCTTCTTTATCATGCTAAGAGGAGCAGGAAAAAGCAAAAAATTTCAGAATTGCACCTTGCAATGCGGAGAAATTACTGTTTGTGCATTTACAATATTCATTGATTTTTGCCATTGAAAAACATCATGTTATTCATATACCAGAAATGTTTGAAGCTACTGACTGAATGAAAGGAGCTGGCATCTCACTCTCTTTGAATCTTCTTTATCATGCTAAGAGGAGCAGGAAAAAGCAAAAAATTTCAGAATTGCACCTTGCAATGCGGAGAAATTACTGTTTGTGCATTTACAATATTCATTGATTTTTGCCATTGAAAAACGTCCAGAAATGATTGAAGCTACTGACTGAATGAAAGGAGCTGGCATCTCACTCTCTTTGAATCTTCTTTATCATGCTAAGAGGAGCGGGAAAAATCAAAAAATTTCAGAATTGCACCTTGCAATGCGGAGAAATTACTGTTTGTGCATTTACAATATTCATTGATTTTTGCCATTGAAAAACATGTTATTCATATACCAGAAATGTTTGAAGCTACTGACTGAATGAAAGGAGCTGGCACCTCACTCTCTTTGAATCTTCTTTATCATGCTAAGAGGAGCGGGAAAAAGCAAAAAATTTTAGAATTGCACCTTGCAATGCGGAGAAATTACTGTTTGTGCATTTACAATATTCATTGATTTTTGCCATTGAAAAACATCCAGAAATGATTGAAGGTACTGACTGAATGAAAGGAGCTGGCATCTCACTCTCTTTGAATCTTCTTTATCATGCTAAGAGGAGCAGGAAAAAGCAAAAAATTTCAGAATTGCACCTTGCAATGCGGAGAAATTACTGTTTGTGCATTTACAATATTCATTGATTTTTGCCATTGAAAAACGTCCAGAAATGATTGAAGCTACTGACTGAATGAAAGGAGCTGGCATCTCACTCTCTTTGAATCTTCTTTATCATGCTAAGAGGAGCAGGAAAAAACAAAAAATTTCAGAATTGCACCTTGCAATGCGGAGAAATTACAGTTTGTGCATTTACAATATTCATTGATTTTTGCCATTGAAAAACATCCAGAAATGATTGAAGCTACTGACTGAATGAAAGGAGCTGGCATCTCACTCTCTTTGAATATTCTTTATCATGCTAAGAGGAGCAGGAAAAAGCAAAAAATTTCAGAATTGCACCTTGCAATGCGGAGAAATTACTGTTTGTGCATTTACAATATTCATTGATTTTTGCCATTGAAAAACATCATGTTATTCATATACCAGAAATGTTTGAAGCTACTGACTGAATGAAAGGAGCTGGCATCTCACTCTCTTTGAATCTTCTTTATCATGCTAAGAGGAGCAGGAAAAAGCAAAAAATTTCAGAATTGCACCTTGCAATGCGGAGAAATTACTGTTTGTGCATTTACAATATTCATTGATTTTTGCCATTGAAAAACATCATGTTATTCATATACCAGAAATGTTTGAAGCTACTGACTGAATGAAAGGAGCTGGCATCTCACTCTCTTTGAATCTTCTTTATCATGCTAAGAGGAGCAGGAAAAAGCAAAAAATTTCAGAATTGCACCTTGCAATGTGGAGAAATTACTGTTTGTGCATTTACAATATTCATTGATTTTTACCATTGAAAAACATCCAGAAATGATTGAAGCTACTGACTGAATGAAAGTAGCTGGCATCTCACTCTCTTTGAATCTTCTTTATCATGCTAAGAGGAGCAGGAAAAAGCAAAAAATTTCAGAATTGCACCTTGCAATGCAGAGAAATTACTGTTTGTGCATTTACAATATTCATTGATTTTTGCCATTGAAAAACATCATGTTATTCATATACCAGAAATGTTTGAAGCTACTGACTGAATGAAAGGAGCTGGCATCTCACTCTCTTTGAATCTTCTTTATCATGCTAAGAGGAGCAGGAAAAAGCAAAAAATTTCAGAATTGCACCTTGCAATGTGGAGAAATTACTGTTTGTGCATTTACAATATTCATTGATTTTTACCATTGAAAAACATCCAGAAATGATTGAAGCTACTGACTGAATGAAAGTAGCTGGCATCTCACTCTCTTTGTATCTTCTTTATCATGCTAAGAGGAGCAGGAAAAAGCAAAAAATTTCAGACTTGCACCTTGCAATGCGGAGAAATTACTGTTTGTGCATTTACAATATTCATTGATTTTTGCCATTGAAAAACATCATGTTATTCATATACCAGAAATGTTTGAAGCTACTGACTGAATGAAAGGAGCTGGCATCTCACTCTCTTTGAATCTTCTTTATCATGCTAAGAGGAGCAGGAAAAAGCAAAAAATTTCAGAATTGCACCTTGCAATGCGGAGAAATTACTGTTTGTGCATTTACAATATTCATTGATTTTTGCCATTGAAAAACGTCCAGAAATGATTGAAGCTACTGACTGAATGAAAGGAGCTGGCATCTCACTCTCTTTGAATCTTGTTTATCATGCTAAGAGGAGCAGGAAAAAGCAAAAAATTTCAGAATTGCACCTTGCAATGCGGAGAAATTACTGTTTGTGCATTTACAATATTCATTGATTTTTGCCATTGAAAAACGTCCAGAAATGATTGAAGCTACTGACTGAATGAAAGGAGCTGGCATCTCACTCTCTTTGAATCTTCTTTATCATGCTAAGAGGAGCAGGAAAAAGCAAAAAATTTCAGAATTGCACCTTGCAATGCGGAGAAATTACTGTTTGTGCATTTACAATATTCATTGATTTTTGCCATTGAAAAACATCATGTTATTCATATACCAGAAATGATTGAAGATACTGACTGAATGAAAGGAGCTGGCATCTCACTCTCTTTGAATCTTCTTTATCATGCTAAGAGGAGCAGGAAAAAGCAAAAAATTTCAGAATTGCACCTTGCAATGCGGAGAAATTACTGTTTGTGCATTTACAATATTCATTGATTTTTGCCATTGAAAAACGTCCAGAAATGATTGAAGCTACTGACTGAATGAAAGGAACTGGCATCTCACTCTCTTTGAATCTTCTTTATCATGCTAAGAGGAGCAGGAAAAAGCAAAAAATTTCAGAATTGCACCTTGCAATGCGGAGAAATTACTGTTTGTGCATTTACAAAATTCATTGATTTTTGCCATTGAAAAACATCATGTTATTCATATACCAGAAATGTTTGAAGCTACTGACTGAATGAAAGGAGCTGACATCTCACTCTCTTTGAATCTTCTTTATCATGCTAAGAGGAGCAGGAAAAAGCAAAAAATTTCAGAATTGCACCTTGCAATGCGGAGAAATTACTGTTTGTGCATTTACAATATTCATTGATTTTTGCCATTGAAAAACATCCAGAAATGATTGAAGCTACTGACTGAATGAAAGGAGCTGGCATCTCACTCTCTTTGAATCTTCTTTATCATGCTAAGAGGAGCAGGAAAAAGCAAAAAATTTCAGAATTGCACCTTGCAATGCGGAGAAATTACTGTTTGTGCATTTACAATATTCATTGATTTTTGCCATTGTAAAACATCATGTTATTCATATACCAGAAATGTTTGAAGCTACTGACTGAATGAAAGGAGCTGGCATCTCACTCTCTTTGAATCTTCTTTATCATGCTAAGAGGAGCAGGAAAAAGCAAAAAATTTCAGAATTGCACCTTGCAATGTGGAGAAATTACTGTTTGTGCATTTACAATATTCATTGATTTTTACCATTGAAAAAGGTCCAGAAATGATTGAAGCTACTGACTGAATGAAAGTAGCTGGCATCTCACTCTCTTTGAATCTTCTTTATCATGCTAAGAGGAGCAGGAAAAAGCAAAAAATTTCAGACTTGCACCTTGCAATGCGGAGAAATTACTGTTTGTGCATTTACAATATTCATTGATTTTTGCCATTGAAAAACATCATGTTATTCATATACCAGAAATGTTTGAAGCTACTGACTGAATGAAAGGAGCTGGCATCTCACTCTCTTTGAATCTTCTTTATCATGCTAAGATGAGCAGGAAAAAGCAAAAAATTTCAGAATCGCACCTTGCAATGCGGAGAAATTACTGTTTGTGCATTTACAATTTTCATTGATTTTTGCCATTGAAAAACGTCCAGAAATGATTGAAGGTACTGACTGAATGAAAGGAGCTGGCATCTCACTCTCTTTGAATCTTCTTTATCATGCTAAGAGGAGCAGGAAAAAGCAAAAAATTTCAGAATTGCACTTTGCAATGCCGAGAAATTACTGTTTGTGCATTTACAATATTCATTGATTTTTGCCATTGAAAAACGTCCAGAAATGATTGAAGCTACTGACTGAATGAAAGGAGCTGGCATCTCACTCTCTTTGAATCTTCTTTATCATGCTAAGAGGAGCAGGAAAAAGCAAAAAATTTCAGAATTGCACCTTGCAATGCGGAGAAATTACAGTTTGTGCATTTACAATATTCATTGATTTTTGCCATTGAAAAACATCCAGAAATGATTGAAGCTACTGACTGAATGAAAGGAGCTGGCATCTCACTCTCTTTGAATCTTCTTTATCATGCTAAGAGGAGCAGGAAAAAGCAAAAAATTTCAGAATTGCACCTTGCAATGCGGAGAAATTACTGTTTGTGCATTTACAATATTCATTGATTTTTGCCATTGAAAAACATCATGTTATTCATATACCAGAAATGTTTGAAGCTACTGACAGAATGAAAGGAGCTGGCATCTCACTCTCTTTGAATCTTCTTTATCATGCTAAGAGGAGCAGGAAAAAGCAAAAAATTTCAGAATTGCACCTTGCAATGCGGAGAAATTACTGTTTGTGCATTTACAATATTCATTGATTTTTTCCATTGAAAAACATGTTATTCATATACCAGAAATGTTTGAAGCTACTGACTGAATGAAAGGAGCTGGCACCTCACTCTCTTTGAATCTTTATCATGCTAAGAGGAGCGGGAAAAAGCAAAAAATTTCAGAATTGCACCTTGCAATGCGGAGAAATTACTGTTTGTGCATTTACAATATTCATTGATTTTTGCCATTGAAAAAAGTCCAGAAATGATTGAAGGTACTGACTGAATGAAAGGAGCTGGCATCTCACTCTCTTTGAATCTTCTTTATCATGCTAAGAGGAGCAGGAAAAAGCAAAAAATTTCAGAATTGCACCTTGCAATGCGGAGAAATTACTGTTTGTGCATTTACAATATTCATTGATTTTTGCCATTGAAAAACGTCCAGAAATGATTGAAGCTACTGACTGAATGAAAGGAGCTGGCATCTCACTCTCTTTGAATCTTCTTTATTATGCTAAGAGGAGCAGGAAAAAGCAAAAAATTTCAGAATTGCACCTTGCAATGCGGAGAAATTACAGTTTGTGCATTTACAATATTCATTGATTTTTGCCATTGAAAAACATCCAGAAATGATTGAAGCTACTGACTGAATGAAAGGAGCTGGCATCTCACTCTCTTTCAATCTTCTTTATCATGCTAAGAGGAGCAGGAAAAAGCAAAAAATTTCAGAATTGCACCTTGCAATGCGGAGAAATTACTGTTTGTGCATTTACAATATTCATTGATTTTTGCCATTGAAAAACATCATGTTATTCATATACCAGAAATGTTTGAAGCTACTGACTGAATGAAAGGAGCTGGCATCTCACTCTCTTTGAATCTTCTTTATCATGCTAAGAGGAGCAGGAAAAAGCAAAAAATTTCAGAATTGCACCTTGCAATGTGGAGAAATTACTGTTTGTGCATTTACAATATTCATTGATTTTTACCATTGAAAAACGTCCAGAAATGATTGAAGCTACTGACTGAATGAAAGTAGCTGGCATCTCACTCTCTTTGAATCTTCTTTATCATGCTAAGAGGAGCAGGAAAAAGCAAAAAATTTCAGACTTGCACCTTGCAATGCGGAGAAATTACTGTTTGTGCATTTACAATATTCATTGATTTTTGCCATTGAAAAACATCATGTTATTCATATACCAGAAATGTTTGAAGCTACTGACTGAATGAAAGGAGCTGGCATCTCACTCTCTTTGAATCTTCTTTATCATGCTAAGAGGAGCAGGAAAAAGCAAAAAATTTCAGAATTGCACCTTGCAATGCGGAGAAATTACTGTTTGTGCATTTACGATATTCATTGATTTTTGCCATTGAAAAACGTCCAGAAATGATTGAAGCTACTGACTGAATGAAAGGAGCTGGCATCTCACTCTCTTTGAATCTTGTTTATCATGCTAAGAGGAGCAGGAAAAAGCAAAAAATTTCAGAATTGCACCTTGCAATGCGGAGAAATTACTGTTTGTGCATTTACAATATTCATTGATTTTTGCCATTGAAAAACATCCAGAAATGATTGAAGCTACTGACTGAATGAAAGGAGCTGGCATCTCACTCTCTTTGAATCTTCTTTATCATGCTAAGAGGAGCAGGAAAAAGCAAAAAATTTCAGAATTGCACCTTGCAATGCGGAGAAATTACTGTTTGTGCATTTACAATATTCATTGATTTTTGCCATTGAAAAACATCATGTTATTCATATACCAGAAATGTTTGAAGCTACTGACTGAATGAAAGGAGCTGGCATCTCACTCTCTTTGAATCTTCTTTATCATGCTAAGAGGAGCAGGAAAAAGCAAAAAATTTCATAATTGCACCTTGCAATGCGGAGAAATTACTGTTTGTGCATTTACAATATTCATTGATTTTTGCCATTGAAAAACGTCCAGAAATGATTGAAGCTACTGACTGAATGAAAGGAGCTGGCATCTCACTCTCTTTGAATCATGTTTATCATGCTAAGAGGAGCAGGAAAAAGCAAAAAATTTCAGAATTGCAGCTTGCAATGCGGAGAAATTACTGTTTGTGCATTTACAATATTCATTGATTTTTGCCATTGAAAAACGTCCAGAAATTATTGAAGCTACTGACTGAATGAAAGGAGCTGGCATCTCACTCTCTTTGAATCTTCTTTATCATGCTAAGAGGAGCAGGAAAAAGCAAAAAATTTCAGAATTGCACCTTGCAATGCGGAGAAATTACTGTTTGTGCATTTACAATATTCATTGATTTTTGCCATTGAAAAACATCATGTTATTCATATACCAGAAATGATTGAAGCTACTGACTGAATGAAAGGAGCTGGCATCTCACTCTCTTTGAATCTTCTTTATCATGCTAAGAGGAGCAGGAAAAAGTAAAAAATTTCAGAATTGCACTATGCAATGCGGAGAAATTACTGTTTGTGCATTTATAATATTCAATGATTTTTGCCATTGAAAAACGTCCAGAAATGATTGAAGCTACTGACTGAACGAAAGGAGCTGGCATCTCACTCTCTTTGAATCTTCATCATGCTAAGAGGAGCAGGAAAAAGCAAAAAATTTCAGAATTGCACCTTGCAATGCGGAGAAATTACTGTTTGTGCATTTACAATATTCATTGATTTTTGCCATTGAAAAACATCATGTTATTCATATACCAGAAATGTTTGAAGCTACTGACTGAATGAAAGGAGCTGGCATCTCACTCTCTTTGAATCTTCTTTATCATGCTAAGAGGAGCAGGAAAAAGCAAAAAATTTCAGAATTGCAACTTGCAATGCGGAGAAATTACTGTTTGTGCATTTACAATATTCATTGATTTTTGCCATTGAAAAACGTCCAGAAATGATTGAAGCTACTGACTGAAAGAAAGGAGCTGGCATCTCACTCTCTTTGAATCTTCTTTATCATGCTAAGAGGAGCAGGTAAAAGCAAAAAATTTCAGAATTGCACCTTGCAATGCGGAGAAATTACTGTTTGTGCATTTACAATATTCATTGATTTTTGCCATTGAAAAACGTCCAGAAATGATTGAAGCTACTGACTGAATGAAAGGAGCTGGCATCTCACTCTCTTTGAATCTTGTTTATCATGCTAAGAGGAGCAGGAAAAAGCAAAAAATTTCAGAATTGCACCTTGCAATGCGGAGAAATTACTGTTTGTGCATTTGCAATATTCATTGATTTTTGCCATTGAAAAACGTCCAGAAATGATTGAAGCTACTGACTGAATGAAAGGAGCTGGCATCTCACTCTCTTTGAATCTTCTTTATCATGCTAAGAGGAGCAGGAAAAAGCAAAAAATTTCAGAATTGCACCTTGCAATGCGGAGAAATTACTGTTTGTGCATTTACAATATTCATTGATTTTTGCCATTGAAAAACATCATGTTATTCATATACCAGAAATGATTGAAGCTACTGACTGAATGAAAGGAGCTGGCATCTCACTCTCTTTGAATCTTCTTTATCATGCTAAGAGGAGCAGGAAAAAGCAAAAAATTTCAGAATTGCACCTTGCAATGCGGAGAAATTACTGTTTGTGCATTTACAATATTCATTGATTTTTGCCATTGAAAAACATCATGTTATTCATATACCAGAAATGTTTGAAGCTACTGACTGAATGAAAGGAGCTGGCATCTCACTCTCTTTGAATCTTCTTTATCATGCTAAGAGGAGCAGGAAAAAGCAAAAAATTTCAGAATTGCACCTTGCAATGCGGAGAAATTACTGTTTGTGCATTTACAATATTCATTGATTTTTACCATTGAAAAACGTCCAGAAATGATTGAGGCTACTGACTGAACGAAAGGAGCTGGCATCTCACTCTCTTTGAATCTTGTTTATCATGCTAAGAGGAGCAGGAAAAAGCAAAAAATTTCAGAATTGCACCTTGCAATGCGGAGAAATTACTGTTTGTGCATTTACAATATTCATTGATTTTTGCCATTGAAAAACATCCAGAAATGATTGAAGCTACTGACTGAATGAAAGGAGCTGGCATCTCACTCTCTTTGAATCTTCTTTATCATGCTAAGAGGAGCAGGAAAAAGCAAAAAATTTCAGAATTGCACCTTGCAATGCGGAGAAATTACTGTTTGTGCATTTACAATATTCATTGATTTTTGCCATTGAAAAACATCATGTTATTCATATACCAGAAATGTTTGAAGCTACTGACTGAATGAAAGGAGCTGGCATCTCACTCTCTTTGAATCTTCTTTATCATGCTAAGAGGAGCAGGAAAAAGCAAAAAATTTCATAATTGCACCTTGCAATGCGGAGAAATTACTGTTTGTGCATTTACAATATTCATTGATTTTTGCCATTGAAAAACGTCCAGAAATGATTGAAGCTACTGACTGAATGAAAGGAGCTGGCATCTCACTCTCTTTGAATCATGTTTATCATGCTAAGAGGAGCAGGAAAAAGCAAAAAATTTCAGAATTGCACCTTGCAATGCGGAGAAATTACTGTTTGTGCATTTACAATATTCATTGATTTTTGCCATTGAAAAACGTCCAGAAATTATTGAAGCTACTGACTGAATGAAAGGAGCTGGCATCTCACTCTCTTTGAATCTTCTTTATCATGCTAAGAGGAGCAGGAAAAAGCAAAAAATTTCAGAATTGCACCTTGCAATGCGGAGAAATTACTGTTTGTGCATTTACAATATTCATTGATTTTTGCCATTGAAAAACATCATGTTATTCATATACCAGAAATGATTGAAGCTACTGACTGAATGAAAGGAGCTGGCATCTCACTCTCTTTGAATCTTCTTTATCATGCTAAGAGGAGCAGGAAAAAGTAAAAAATTTCAGAATTGCACTATGCAATGCAGAGAAATTACTGTTTGTGCATTTATAATATTCAATGATTTTTGCCATTGAAAAACGTCCAGAAATGATTGAAGCTACTGACTGAACGAAAGGAGCTGGCATCTCACTCTCTTTGAATCTTCATCATGCTAAGAGGAGCAGGAAAAAGCAAAAAATTTCAGAATTGCACCTTGCAATGCGGAGAAATTACTGTTTGTGCATTTACAATATTCATTGATTTTTGCCATTGAAAAACATCATGTTATTCATATACCAGAAATGTTTGAAGCTACTGACTGAATGAAAGGAGCTGGCATCTCACTCTCTTTGAATCTTCTTTATCATGCTAAGAGGAGCAGGAAAAAGCAAAAAATTTCAGAATTGCAACTTGCAATGCGGAGAAATTACTGTTTGTGCATTTACAATATTCATTGATTTTTGCCATTGAAAAACGTCCAGAAATGATTGAAGCTACTGACTGAAAGAAAGGAGCTGGCATCTCACTCTCTTTGAATCTTCTTTATCATGCTAAGAGGAGCAGGTAAAAGCAAAAAATTTCAGAATTGCTCCTTGCAATGCGGAGAAATTACTGTTTGTGCATTTACAATATTCATTGATTTTTGCCATTGAAAAACGTCCAGAAATGATTGAAGCTACTGACTGAATGAAAGGAGCTGGCATCTCACTCTCTTTGAATCATGTTTATCATGCTAAGAGGAGCAGGAAAAAGCAAAAAATTTCAGAATTGCACCTTGCAATGCGGAGAAATTACTGTTTGTGCATTTACAATATTCATTGATTTTTGCCATTGAAAAACGTCCAGAAATTATTGAAGCTACTGACTGAATGAAAGGAGCTGGCATCTCACTCTCTTTGAATCTTCTTTATCATGCTAAGAGGAGCAGGAAAAAGCAAAAAATTTCAGAATTGCACCTTGCAATGCGGAGAAATTACTGTTTGTGCATTTACAATATTCATTGATTTTTGCCATTGAAAAACATCATGTTATTCATATACCAGAAATGATTGAAGCTACTGACTGAATGAAAGGAGCTGGCATCTCACTCTCTTTGAATCTTCTTTATCATGCTAAGAGGAGCAGGAAAAAGTAAAAAATTTCAGAATTGCACTATGCAATGCAGAGAAATTACTGTTTGTGCATTTATAATATTCAATGATTTTTGCCATTGAAAAACGTCCAGAAATGATTGAAGCTACTGACTGAACGAAAGGAGCTGGCATCTCACTCTCTTTGAATCTTCATCATGCTAAGAGGAGCAGGAAAAAGCAAAAAATTTCAGAATTGCACCTTGCAATGCGGAGAAATTACTGTTTGTGCATTTACAATATTCATTGATTTTTGCCATTGAAAAACATCATGTTATTCATATACCAGAAATGTTTGAAGCTACTGACTGAATGAAAGGAGCTGGCATCTCACTCTCTTTGAATCTTCTTTATCATGCTAAGAGGAGCAGGAAAAAGCAAAAAATTTCAGAATTGCAACTTGCAATGCGGAGAAATTACTGTTTGTGCATTTACAATATTCATTGATTTTTGCCATTGAAAAACGTCCAGAAATGATTGAAGCTACTGACTGAAAGAAAGGAGCTGGCATCTCACTCTCTTTGAATCTTCTTTATCATGCTAAGAGGAGCAGGTAAAAGCAAAAAATTTCAGAATTGCTCCTTGCAATGCGGAGAAATTACTGTTTGTGCATTTACAATATTCATTGATTTTTGCCATTGAAAAACGTCCAGAAATGATTGAAGCTACTGACTGAATGAAAGGAGCTGGCATCTCACTCTCTTTGAATCTTGTTTATCATGCTAAGAGGAGCAGGAAAAAGCAAAAAATTTCAGAATTGCACCTTGCAATGCGGAGAAATTACTGTTTGTGCATTTGCAATATTCATTGATTTATGCCATTGAAAAACGTCCAGAAATGATTGAAGCTACTGACTGAATGAAAGGAGCTGGCATCTCACTCTCTTTGAATCTTCTTTATCATGCTAAGAGGAGCAGGAAAAAGCAAAAAATTTCAGAATTGCACCTTGCAATGCGGAGAAATTACTGTTTGTGCATTTACAATATTCATTGATTTTTGCCATTGAAAAACATCATGTTATTCATATACCAGAAATGATTGAAGCTACTGACTGAATGAAAGGAGCTGGCATCTCACTCTCTTTGAATCTTCTTTATCATGCTAAGAGGAGCAGGAAAAAGCAAAAAATTTCAGAATTGCACCTTGCAATGCGGAGAAATTACTGTTTGTGCATTTACAATATTCATTGATTTTTGCCATTGAAAAACATCATGTTATTCATATACCAGAAATGTTTGAAGCTACTGACTGAATGAAAGGAGCTGGCATCTCACTCTCTTTGAATCTTCTTTATCATGCTAAGAGGAGCAGGAAAAAGCAAAAAATTTCAGAATTGCACCTTGCAATGCGGAGAAATTACTGTTTGTGCATTTACAATATTCATTGATTTTTACCATTGAAAAACGTCCAGAAATGATTGAGGCTACTGACTGAACGAAAGGAGCTGGCATCTCACTCTCTTTGAATCTTCTTTAACATGCTAAGAGGAGCAGGAAAAAGCAAAAAATTTCAGAATTGCACCTTGCAATGCGGAGAAATTACTGTTTGTGCATTTACAATATTCATTGATTTTTGCCATTGAAAAACATCATGTTATTCATATACCAGAAATGATTGAAGCTACTGACTGAATGAAAGGAGCTGGCATCTCACTCTCTTTGAATCTTCTTTATCATGCTAAGAGGAGCAGGAAAAAGTAAAAAATTTCAGAATTGCACTATGCAATGCGGAGAAATTACTGTTTGTGCATTTATAATATTCAATGATTTTTGCCATTGAAAAACGTCCAGAAATGATTGAAGCTACTGACTGAACGAAAGGAGCTGGCATCTCACTCTCTTTGAATCTTCATCATGCTAAGAGGAGCAGGAAAAAGCAAAAAATTTCAGAATTGCACCTTGCAATGCGGAGAAATTACTGTTTGTGCATTTACAATATTCATTGATTTTTGCCATTGAAAAACATCATGTTATTCATATACCAGAAATGTTTGAAGCTACTGACTGAATGAAAGGAGCTGGCATCTCACTCTCTTTGAATCTTCTTTATCATGCTAAGAGGAGCAGGAAAAAGCAAAAAATTTCAGAATTGCAACTTGCAATGCGGAGAAATTACTGTTTGTGCATTTACAATATTCATTGATTTTTGCCATTGAAAAACGTCCAGAAATGATTGAAGCTACTGACTGAAAGAAAGGAGCTGGCATCTCACTCTCTTTGAATCTTCTTTATCATGCTAAGAGGAGCAGGTAAAAGCAAAAAATTTCAGAATTGCACCTTGCAATGCGGAGAAATTACTGTTTGTGCATTTACAATATTCATTGATTTTTGCCATTGAAAAACGTCCAGAAATGATTGAAGCTACTGACTGAATGAAAGGAGCTGGCATCTCACTCTCTTTGAATCTTGTTTATCATGCTAAGAGGAGCAGGAAAAAGCAAAAAATTTCAGAATTGCACCTTGCAATGCGGAGAAATTACTGTTTGTGCATTTGCAATATTCATTGATTTTTGCCATTGAAAAACGTCCAGAAATGATTGAAGCTACTGACTGAATGAAAGGAGCTGGCATCTCACTCTCTTTGAATCTTCTTTATCATGCTAAGAGGAGCAGGAAAAAGCAAAAAATTTCAGAATTGCACCTTGCAATGCGGAGAAATTACTGTTTGTGCATTTACAATATTCATTGATTTTTGCCATTGAAAAACATCATGTTATTCATATACCAGAAATGATTGAAGCTACTGACTGAATGAAAGGAGCTGGCATCTCACTCTCTTTGAATCTTCTTTATCATGCTAAGAGGAGCAGGAAAAAGCAAAAAATTTCAGAATTGCACATTGCAATGCGGAGAAATTACTGTTTGTGCATTTACAATATTCATTGATTTTTGCCATTGAAAAACATCATGTTATTCATATACCAGAAATGTTTGAAGCTACTGACTGAATGAAAGGAGCTGGCATCTCACTCTCTTTGAATCTTCTTTATCATGCTAAGAGGAGCAGGAAAAAGCAAAAAATTTCAGAATTGCACCTTGCAATGCGGAGAAATTACTGTTTGTGCATTTACAATATTCATTGATTTTTACCATTGAAAAACGTCCAGAAATGATTGAGGCTACTGACTGAACGAAAGGAGCTGGCATCTCACTCTCTTTGAATCTTGTTTATCATGCTAAGAGGAGCAGGAAAAAGCAAAAAATTTCAGAATTGCACCTTGCAATGCGGAGAAATTACTGTTTGTGCATTTACAATATTCATTGATTTTTGCCATTGAAAAACATCCAGAAATGATTGAAGCTACTGACTGAATGAAAGGAGCTGGCATCTCACTCTCTTTGAATCTTCTTTATCATGCTAAGAGGAGCAGGAAAAAGCAAAAAATTTCAGAATTGCACCTTGCAATGCGGAGAAATTACTGTTTGTGCATTTACAATATTCATTGATTTTTGCCATTGAAAAACATCATGTTATTCATATACCAGAAATGTTTGAAGCTACTGACTGAATGAAAGGAGCTGGCATCTCACTCTCTTTGAATCTTCTTTATCATGCTAAGAGGAGCAGGAAAAAGCAAAAAATTTCATAATTGCACCTTGCAATGCGGAGAAATTACTGTTTGTGCATTTACAATATTCATTGATTTTTGCCATTGAAAAACGTCCAGAAATGATTGAAGCTACTGACTGAATGAAAGGAGCTGGCATCTCACTCTCTTTGAATCATGTTTATCATGCTAAGAGGAGCAGGAAAAAGCAAAAAATTTCAGAATTGCACCTTGCAATGCGGAGAAATTACTGTTTGTGCATTTACAATATTCATTGATTTTTGCCATTGAAAAACGTCCAGAAATTATTGAAGCTACTGACTGAATGAAAGGAGCTGGCATCTCACTCTCTTTGAATCTTCTTTATCATGCTAAGAGGAGCAGGAAAAAGCAAAAAATTTCAGAATTGCACCTTGCAATGCGGAGAAATTACTGTTTGTGCATTTACAATATTCATTGATTTTTGCCATTGAAAAACATCATGTTATTCATATACCAGAAATGATTGAAGCTACTGACTGAATGAAAGGAGCTGGCATCTCACTCTCTTTGAATCTTCTTTATCATGCTAAGAGGAGCAGGAAAAAGTAAAAAATTTCAGAATTGCACTATGCAATGCGGAGAAATTACTGTTTGTGCATTTATAATATTCAATGATTTTTGCCATTGAAAAACGTCCAGAAATGATTGAAGCTACTGACTGAACGAAAGGAGCTGGCATCTCACTCTCTTTGAATCTTCATCATGCTAAGAGGAGCAGGAAAAAGCAAAAAATTTCAGAATTGCACCTTGCAATGCGGAGAAATTACTGTTTGTGCATTTACAATATTCATTGATTTTTGCCATTGAAAAACATCATGTTATTCATATACCAGAAATGTTTGAAGCTACTGACTGAATGAAAGGAGCTGGCATCTCACTCTCTTTGAATCTTCTTTATCATGCTAAGAGGAGCAGGAAAAAGCAAAAAATTTCAGAATTGCAACTTGCAATGCGGAGAAATTACTGTTTGTGCATTTACAATATTCATTGATTTTTGCCATTGAAAAACGTCCAGAAATGATTGAAGCTACTGACTGAAAGAAAGGAGCTGGCATCTCACTCTCTTTGAATCTTCTTTATCATGCTAAGAGGAGCAGGTAAAAGCAAAAAATTTCAGAATTGCACCTTGCAATGCGGAGAAATTACTGTTTGTGCATTTACAATATTCATTGATTTTTGCCATTGAAAAACGTCCAGAAATGATTGAAGCTACTGACTGAATGAAAGGAGCTGGCATCTCACTCTCTTTGAATCTTGTTTATCATGCTAAGAGGAGCAGGAAAAAGCAAAAAATTTCAGAATTGCACCTTGCAATGCGGAGAAATTACTGTTTGTGCATTTGCAATATTCATTGATTTTTGCCATTGAAAAACGTCCAGAAATGATTGAAGCTACTGACTGAATGAAAGGAGCTGGCATCTCACTCTCTTTGAATCTTCTTTATCATGCTAAGAGGAGCAGGAAAAAGCAAAAAATTTCAGAATTGCACCTTGCAATGCGGAGAAATTACTGTTTGTGCATTTACAATATTCATTGATTTTTGCCATTGAAAAACATCATGTTATTCATATACCAGAAATGTTTGAAGCTACTGACTGAATGAAAGGAGCTGGCATCTCAATCTCTTTGAATCTTCTTTATCATGCTAAGAGGAGCAGGAAAAAGCAAAAAATTTCAGAATTGCACCTTGCAATGCGGAGAAATTACTGTTTGTGCATTTACAATATTCATTGATTTTTACCATTGAAAAACGTCCAGAAATGATTGAGGCTACTGACTGAACGAAAGGAGCTGGCATCTCACTCTCTTTGAATCTTCTTTAACATGCTAAGAGGAGCAGGAAAAAGCAAAAAATTTCAGAATTGCACCTTGCAATGCGGAGAAATTACTGTTTGTGCATTTACAATATTCATTGATTTTTGCCATTGAAAAACATCATGTTATTCATATACCAGAAATGTTTGAAGCTACTGACTGAATGAAAGGAGCTGGCATCTCACTCTCTTTGAATCTTCTTTATCATGCTAAGAGGAGCAGGAAAAAACAAAAAATTTCAGAATTGCACCTTGCAATGCGGAGAAATTACTGTTTGCATTTACAATATTCATTGATTTTTGCCATTGAAAAACATCATGTTATTCATATACCAGAAATGATTGAAGCTACTGACTGAATGAAAGGAGCTGGCATCTCAATCTCTTTGAATCTTCTTTATCATGCTAAGAGGAGCAAGAAAAAGTAAAAAATTTCAGAATTGCACCTTGCAATGCGGAGAAATTACTGTTTGTGCATTTACAATATTCAATGATTTTTGCCATTGAAAAAAGTCCAGAAATGATTGAAGCTACTGACTCAATGAAAGGAGCTGGCATCTCACTCTCTTTGAATCTTCTTTATCATGCTAAGAGGAGCAGGAAAAAGCAAAAAATTTCAGAATTGCACCTTGCAATGCGGAGAAATTACTGTTTGTGCATTTACAATATTCATTGATTTTTGCCATTGAAAAACATCATGTTATTCATATACCAGAAATGTTTGAAGCTACTGACTGAATGAAAGGAGCTGGCATCTCACTCTCTTTGAATCTTCTTTATCATGCTAAGAGGAGCAGGAAAAAGCAAAAAATTTCAGAATTGCACCTTGCAATGCGGAGAAATTACTGTTTGTGCATTTACAATATTCATTGATTTTTGCCATTGAAAAACATCATGTTATTCATATACCAGAAATGTTTGAAGCTACTGACTGAATGAAAGGAGCTGGCATCTCACTCTCTTTGAATCTTCTTTATCATGCTAAGAGGAGCAGGAAAAAGCAAAAAATTTCAGAATTGCACCTTGCAATGCGGAGAAATTACTGTTTGTGCATTTACAATATTCATTGATTTTTGCCATTGAAAAACATGTTATTCATATACCAGAAATGTTTGAAGCTACTGACTGAATGAAAGGAGCTGGCATCTCACTCTCTTTGAATCTTCTTTATCATGCTAAGAGGAGCAGGAAAAAGCAAAAAATTTCAGAATTGCACCTTGCAATGCGGAGAAATTACAGTTTGTGCATTTACAATATTCATTGATTTTTGCCATTGAAAAACGTCCAGAAATGATTGAAGCTACTGACTGAATGAAAGGAGCTGGCATCTCACTCTCTTTGAATCTTCTTTATCATGCTAAGAGGAGCAGGAAAAAGCAAAAAATTTCAGAATTGCACCTTGCAATGCGGAGAAATTACTGTTTGTGCATTTACAATATTCATTGATTTTTGCCATTGAAAAACGTCCAGAAATGATTGAAGATACTGACTGAATGAAAGGAGCTGGCATCTCACTCTCTTTGAATCTTCTTTATCATGCTAAGAGGAGCAGGAAAAAGCAAAAAATTTCAGAATTGCTCCTTGCAATGCGGAGAAATTACTGTTTGTGCATTTACAATATTCATTGATTTTTGCCATTGAAAAACATGTTATTCATATACCAGAAATGTTTGAAGCTACTGACTGAATGAAAGGAGCTGGCACCTCACTCTCTTTGAATCTTCTTTATCATGCTAAGAGGAGCAGGAAGAAGCAAAAAATTTCAGAATTGCACCTTGCAATGCGGAGAAATTACTGTTTGTGCATTTACAATATTCATTGATTTTTGCCATTGAAAACGTCCAGAAATGATTGAAGCTACTGACTGAATGAAAGGAGCTGGCATCTCACTCTCTTTGAATCTTCTTTATCATGCTAAGAGGAGCAGGAAAAAGCAAAAAATTTCAGAATTGCGCCTTGCAATGCGGAGAAATTAGTGTTTGTGCATTTACAAAATTCATTGATTTTTGCCATTGAAAAACATCATGTTATTCATTTACCAGAAATGATTGAAGCTACTGACTGAATGAAAGGAGCTGGCATCTCACTCTCTTTGAAACTTCTTTATCATGCTAAGAGGAGCAGGAAAAAGCAAAAAATTTCAGAATTGCACCTTGCAATGCGGAGAAATTACTGTTTGTGCATTTACAATATTCATTGATTTTTGCCATTGAAAAACGTCCAGAAATGATTGAAGCTACTGACTGAATGAAAGGAGCTGGCATCTCACTCTCTTTGAATCTTCTTTATCATGCTAAGAGGAGCAGGAAAAAGCAAAAAATTTCAGAATTGCACCTTGCAATGCGGAGAAATTACTGTTTGTGCATTTACAATATTCATTGATTTTTACCATTGAAAAACGTCCAGAAATGATTGAAGCTACTGACTGAATGAAAGTAGCTGGCATCTCACTCTCTTTGAATCTTCTTTATCATGCTAAGAGGAGCAGGAAAAAGCAAAAAATTTCAGACTTGCACCTTGCAATGCGGAGAAATTACTGTTTGTGCATTTACAATATTCATTGATTTTTGCCATTGAAAAACATCATGTTATTCATATACCAGAAATGTTTGAAGCTACTGACTGAATGAAAGGAGCTGGCATCTCACTCTCTTTGAATCTTCTTTATCATGCTAAGAGGAGCAGGAAAAAGCAAAAAATTTCAGAATTGCACCTTGCAATGCGGAGAAATTACTGTTTGTGCATTTACAATATTCATTGATTTTTGCCATTGAAAAACGTCCAGAAATGATTGAAGCTACTGACTGAATGAAAGGAGCTGGCATCTCACTCTCTTTGAATCTTCTTTATCATGCTAAGAGGAGCAGGAAAAAGCAAAAAATTTCAGAATTGCACCTTACAATGCGGAGAAATTACAGTTTGTGCATTTACAATATTCATTGATTTTTGCCATTGAAAAACGTCCAGAAATGATTGAAGCTACTGACTGAATGAAAGGAGCTGGCATCTCACTCTCTTTGAATCTTCTTTATCATGCTAAGAGGAGCAGGAAAAAGCAAAAAATTTCAGAATTGCACCTTGCAATGCGGAGAAATTACTGTTTGTGCATTTACAATATTCATTGATTTTTGCCATTGAAAAACGTCCAGAAATGATTGAAGCTACTGACTGAATGAAAGGAGCTGGCATCTCACTCTCTTTGAATCTTCTTTATCATGCTAAGAGGAGCAGGAAAAAGCAAAAAATTTCAGAATTGCACCTTGCAATGCGGAGAAATTACTGTTTGTGCATTTACAATATTCATTGATTTTTGCCATTGAAAAACATCATGTTATTCATATACCAGAAATGTTTGAAGCTACTGACTGAATGAAAGGAGCTGGCATCTCACTCTCTTTGAATCTTCTTTATCATGCTAAGAGGAGCAGGAAAAAGCAAAAAATTTCAGAATTGCACCTTGCAATGCGGAGAAATTACTGTTTGTGCAATTACAATATTCATTGATTTTTGCCATTGAAAAACGTCCAGAAATGATTGAAGCTACTGACTGAATGAAAGGAGCTGGCATCTCACTCTCTATGAATCTTCTTTATCATGCTAAGAGGAGCAGGAAAAGCAAAAAATTTCAGAATTGCACCTTGCAATGCGAAGAAATTACAGTTTGTGCATTTACAATATTCATTGACTTTTGCCATTGAAAAACATCCAGAAATGATTGAAGCTACTGACTGAATGAAAGGAGCTGGCATCTCACTCTCTTTGAATCTTCTTTATCATGCTAAGAGGAGCAGGAAAAAGCAAAAAATTTCAGAATTGCGCCTTGCAATGCGGAGAAATTACTGTTTGTGCATTTACAAAATTCATTGATTTTTGCCATAGAAAAACATCATGTTATTCATTTACCAGAAATGATTGAAGCTACTGACTGAATGAAAGGAGCTGGCATCTCACTCTCTTTGAATCTTCTTTATCATGCTAAGAGGAGCAGGAAAAAGCAAAACATTTCAGAATTGCACCTTGCAATGCGAAGAAATTACTGTTTGTGCATTTACAATATTCATTGATTTTTGCCATTGAAAAACGTCCAGAAATGATTGAAGCTACTGACTGAATGAAAGGAGCTGGCATCTCACTCTCTTTGAATCTTCTTTATCATGCTAAGAGGAGCAGGAAAAAGCAAAAAATTTCAGAATTGCACCTTGCAATGCGGAGAAATTACTGTTTGTGCATTTACAATATTCATTGATTTTTACCAATGAAAAACGTCCAGAAATGATTGAAGCTACTGACTGAATGAAAGTAGCTGGCATCTCACTCTCTTTGAATCTTCTTTATCATGCTAAGAGGAGCAGGATAAAGCAAAAAATTTCAGAATTGCACCTTGCAATGCGGAGAAATTACTGTTTGTGCATTTACAATATTCATTGATTTTTGCCATTGAAAAACGTCCAGAAATGATTGAAGCTACTGACTGAATGAAAGGAGCTGGCATCTCACTCTCTTTGAATCTTCTTTATCATGCTAAGAGGAGCTGGAAAAAGCAAAAAATTTCAGAATTGCACCTTGCAATGCGGAGAAATTACTGTTTGTGCATTTACAATATTCATTAATTTTTGCCATTGAAAAACATCATGTTATTCATATACCAGAAATGTTTGAAGCTACTGACTGAATGAAAGGAGCTGGCATCTCACGCTCTTTGAATCTTCTTTATCATGCTAAGAGGAGCAGGAAAAAGCAAAAAATTTCAGAATTGCACCTTGCAATGCGGAGAAATTACTGTTTGTGCATTTACAATATTCATTGATTTTTGCCATTGAAAAACGTCCAGAAATGATTGAAGCTACTGACTGAATGAAAGGAGCTGGCATCTCACTCTCTTTGAATCTTCTTTATCATGCTAAGAGGAGCAGGAAAAAGCAAAAAATTTCAGAATTGCACCTTGCAATGCGGAGAAATTACTGTTTGTGCATTTACAATATTCATTGATTTTTGCCATTGAAAAACATCATGTTATTCATATACCAGAAATGTTTGAAGCTACTGATTGAATGAAAGGAGCTGGCATCTCACTCTCTTTGAATCTTCTTTATCATGCTAAGAGGAGCAGGAAAAAGCAAAAAATTTCAGAATTGCACCTTGCAATGCGGAGAAATTACTGTTTGTGCATTTACAATATTCATTGATTTTTGCCATTGAAAAACGTCCAGAAATGATTGAAGCTACTGACTGAATGAAAAGAGCTGGCATCTCACTCTCTTTGAATCTTCTTTATCATGCTAAGAGGAGCAGGAAAAAGCAAAAAATTTCAGAATTGCACCTTGCAATGCGGAGAAATTACAGTTTGTGCATTTACAATATTCATTGATTTTTGCCATTGAAAAACGTACAGAAATGATTGAAGCTACTGACTGAATGAAAGCAGCTGGCATCTCACTCTCTTTGAATCTTCTTTATCATGCTAAGAGGAGCAGGAAAAAGCAAAAAATTTCAGAATTGCTCCTTGCAATGCGGAGAAATTACTGTTTGTGCATTTACAATATTCATTGATTTTTGCCATTGAAAAACATGTTATTCATATACCAGAAATGTTTGAAGCTACTGACTGAATGAAAGGAGCTGGCACCTCACTCTCTTTGAATCTTCTTTATCATGCTAAGAGGAGCAGGAAAAAGCAAAAATTTCAGAATTGCACCTTGCAATGCGGAGAAATTACTGTTTGTGCATTTACAATATTCATTGATTTTTGCCATTGAAAAACGTCCAGAAATGATTGAAGCTACTGACTGAATGAAAGGAGCTGGCATCTCACTCTCTTTGAATCTTCTTTATCATGCTAAGAGGAGCAGGAAAAAGCAAAAAATTTCAGAATTGCACCTTGCAATGCGGAGAAATTACTGTTTGTGCATTTACAATATTCATTGATTTTTGCCATTGAAAAACGTCCAGAAATGATTGAAGCTACTGACTGAATGAAAGGAGCTGGCATCTCACTCTCTTTGAATCTTCTTTATCATGCTAAGAGGAGCAGGAGAAAGCAAAAAATTTCAGAATTGCACCTTGCAATGCGGAGAAATTACTGTTTGTGCATTTACAATATTCATTGATTTTTGCCATTGAAAAACGTCCAGAAATGATTGAAGCTACTGACTGAATGAAAGGAGCTGGCATCTCACTCTCTTTGAATCTTCTTTATCATGCTAAGAGGAGCAGGAAAAAGCAAAAAATTTCAGAATTGCACCTTGCAATGCGGAGAAATAACTGTTTGTGCATTTACAATATTCATTGATTTTTGCCATTGAAAAACGTTATTCATATACCAGAAATGTTTGAAGCTACTGACTGAATGAAAGGAGCTGGCACCTCACTCTCTTTGAATCTTCTTTATCATGCTAAGAGGAGCAGGAATAAGCAAAAAATTTCAGAATTGCACCTTGCAATGCGGAAAAATTACTGTTTGTGCATTTACAATATTCATTGATTTTTGCCATTGAAAAACGTCCAGAAATGATTGAAGCTACTGACTGAATGAAAGGAGCTGGCATCTCACTCTCTTTGAATCTTCTTTATCATGCTAAGAGGAGCAGGAAAAAGCAAAAAATTTCAGAATTGCACCTTGCAATGCGGAGAAATTACTGTTTGTGCATTTACAAAATTAATTGATTTTTGCCATTGAAAAACATCATGTTATTCATTTACCAGAAATGATTGAAGCTACTGACTGAATGTAAGGAGCTGGCATCTCACTCTCTTTGAATCTTCTTTATCATGCTAAGAGGAGCAGGAAAAAGCAAAAAATTTCAGAATTGCACCTTGCAATGCGGAGAAATTACTGTTTGTGCATTTACAATATTCATTGATTTTTGCCATTGAAAAACGTCCAGAAATGATTGAAGCTACTGACTGAATGAAAGGAGCTGGCATCTCACTCTCTTTGAATCTTCTTTATCATGCTAAGAGGAGCAGGAAAAAGCAAAAAATTTCAGAATTGCACCTTGCAATGCGGAGAAATTACTGTTTGTGCATTTACAATATTCATTGATTTTTGCCATTGAAAAACATCATGTTATTCATATACCAGAAATGTTTGAAGCTACTGATTGAATGAAAGGAGCTGGCATCTCACTCTCTTTGAATCTTCTTTATCATGCTAAGAGGAGCAGGAAAAAGCAAAAAATTTCAGAATTGCACCTTGCAATGCGGAGAAATTACTGTTTGTGCATTTACAATATTCATTGATTTTTGCCATTGAAAAACGTCCAGAAATGATTGAAGCTACTGACTGAATGAAAAGAGCTGGCATCTCACTCTCTTTGAATCTTCTTTATCATGCTAAGAGGAGCAGGAAAAAGCAAAAAATTTCAGAATTGCACCTTGCAATGCGGAGAAATTACAGTTTGTGCATTTACAATATTCATTGATTTTTGCCATTGAAAAACGTACAGAAATGATTGAAGCTACTGACTGAATGAAAGGAGCTGGCATCTCACTCTCTTTGAATCTTCTTTATCATGCTAAGAGGAGCAGGAAAAAGCAAAAAATTTCAGAATTGCTCCTTGCAATGCGGAGAAATTACTGTTTGTGCATTTACAATATTCATTGATTTTTGCCATTGAAAAACATGTTATTCATATACCAGAAATGTTTGAAGCTACTGACTGAATGAAAGGAGCTGGCACCTCACTCTCTTTGAATCTTCTTTATCATGCTAAGAGGAGCAGGAAAAAGCAAAAATTTCAGAATTGCACCTTGCAATGCGGAGAAATTACTGTTTGTGCATTTACAATATTCATTGATTTTTGCCATTGAAAAACGTCCAGAAATGATTGAAGCTACTGACTGAATGAAAGGAGCTGGCATCTCACTCTCTTTGAATCTTCTTTATCATGCTAAGAGGAGCAGGAAAAAGCAAAAAATTTCAGAATTGCACCTTGCAATGCGGAGAAATTACTGTTTGTGCATTTACAATATTCATTGATTTTTGCCATTGAAAAACGTCCAGAAATGATTGAAGCTACTGACTGAATGAAAGGAGCTGGCATCTCACTCTCTTTGAATCTTCTTTATCATGCTAAGAGGAGCAGGAGAAAGCAAAAAATTTCAGAATTGCACCTTGCAATGCGGAGAAATTACTGTTTGTGCATTTACAATATTCATTGATTTTTGCCATTGAAAAACGTCCAGAAATGATTGAAGCTACTGACTGAATGAAAGGAGCTGGCATCTCACTCTCTTTGAATCTTCTTTATCATGCTAAGAGGAGCAGGAAAAAGCAAAAAATTTCAGAATTGCACCTTGCAATGCGGAGAAATAACTGTTTGTGCATTTACAATATTCATTGATTTTTGCCATTGAAAAACGTTATTCATATACCAGAAATGTTTGAAGCTACTGACTGAATGAAAGGAGCTGGCACCTCACTCTCTTTGAATCTTCTTTATCATGCTAAGAGGAGCAGGAATAAGCAAAAAATTTCAGAATTGCACCTTGCAATGCGGAAAAATTACTGTTTGTGCATTTACAATATTCATTGATTTTTGCCATTGAAAAACGTCCAGAAATGATTGAAGCTACTGACTGAATGAAAGGAGCTGGCATCTCACTCTCTTTGAATCTTCTTTATCATGCTAAGAGGAGCAGGAAAAAGCAAAAAATTTCAGAATTGCACCTTGCAATGCGGAGAAATTACTGTTTGTGCATTTACAAAATTAATTGATTTTTGCCATTGAAAAACATCATGTTATTCATTTACCAGAAATGATTGAAGCTACTGACTGAATGTAAGGAGCTGGCATCTCACTCTCTTTGAATCTTCTTTATCATGCTAAGAGGAGCAGGAAAAAGCAAAAAATTTCAGAATTGCACCTTGCAATGCGGAGAAATTACTGTTTGTGCATTTACAATATTCATTGATTTTTGCCATTGAAAAACGTCCAGAAATGATTGAAGCTACTGACTGAATGAAAGGAGCTGGCATCTCACTCTCTTTGAATCTTCTTTATCATGCTAAGAGGAGCAGGAAAAAGCAAAAAATTTCAGAATTGCACCTTGCAATGCGGAGAAATTACTGTTTGTGCATTTACAATATTCATTGATTTTTGCCATTGAAAAACATCATGTTATTCATATACCAGAAATGTTTGAAGCTACTGATTGAATGAAAGGAGCTGGCATCTCACTCTCTTTGAATCTTCTTTATCATGCTAAGAGGAGCAGGAAAAAGCAAAAAATTTCAGAATTGCACCTTGCAATGCGGAGAAATTACTGTTTGTGCATTTACAATATTCATTGATTTTTGCCATTGAAAAACGTCCAGAAATGATTGAAGCTACTGACTGAATGAAAAGAGCTGGCATCTCACTCTCTTTGAATCTTCTTTATCATGCTAAGAGGAGCAGGAAAAAGCAAAAAATTTCAGAATTGCACCTTGCAATGCGGAGAAATTACAGTTTGTGCATTTACAATATTCATTGATTTTTGCCATTGAAAAACGTCCAGAAATGATTGAAGCTACTGACTGAATGAAAGGAGCTGGCATCTCACTCTCTTTGAATCTTCTTTATCATGCTAAGAGGAGCAGGAAAAAGCAAAAAATTTCAGAATTGCTCCTTGCAATGCGGAGAAATTACTGTTTGTGCATTTACAATATTCATTGATTTTTGCCATTGAAAAACATGTTATTCATATACCAGAAATGTTTGAAGCTACTGACTGAATGAAAGGAGCTGGCACCTCACTCTCTTTGAATCTTCTTTATCATGCTAAGAGGAGCAGGAAAAAGCAAAAATTTCAGAATTGCACCTTGCAATGCGGAGAAATTACTGTTTGTGCATTTACAATATTCATTGATTTTTGCCATTGAAAAACGTCCAGAAATGATTGAAGCTACTGACTGAATGAAAGGAGCTGGCATCTCACTCTCTTTGAATCTTGTTTATCATGCTAAGAGGAGCAGGAAAAAGCAAAAAATTTCAGAATTGCACCTTGCAATGCGGAGAAATTACTGTTTGTGCATTTACAATATTCATTGATTTTTGCCATTGAAAAACGTCCAGAAATGATTGAAGCTACTGACTGAATGAAAGGAGCTGGCATCTCACTCTCTTTGAATCTTCTTTATCATGCTAAGAGGAGCAGGAAAAAGCAAAAAATTTCAGAATTGCACCTTGCAATGCGGAGAAATTACTGTTTGTGCATTTACAATATTCATTGATTTTTGCCATTGAAAAACGTCCAGAAATGATTGAAGCTACTGACTGAATGAAAGGAGCTGGCATCTCACTCTCTTTGAATCTTCTTTATCATGCTAAGAGGAGCAGGAAAAAGCAAAAAATTTCAGAATTGCACCTTGCAATGCGGAGAAATAACTGTTTGTGCATTTACAATATTCATTGATTTTTGCCATTGAAAAACGTTATTCATATACCAGAAATGTTTGAAGCTACTGACTGAATGAAAGGAGCTGGCACCTCACTCTCTTTGAATCTTCTTTATCATGCTAAGAGGAGCAGGAATAAGCAAAAAATTTCAGAATTGCACCTTGCAATGCGGAAAAATTACTGTTTGTGCATTTACAATATTCATTGATTTTTGCCATTGAAAAACGTCCAGAAATGATTGAAGCTACTGACTGAATGAAAGGAGCTGGCATCTCACTCTCTTTGAATCTTCTTTATCATGCTAAGAGGAGCAGGAAAAAGCATAAAATTTCAGAATTGCACCTTGCAATGCGGAGAAATTACTGTTTGTGCATTTACAATATTCATTGATTTTTGCCATTGAAAAACGTCCAGAAATGATTGAAGCTACTGACTGATTGAAAGGAGCTGGCATCTAAATCTCTTTGAATCTTCTTTATCATGCTAAGAGGAGCAGGAAAAAGCAAAAAATTTCAGAATTGCGCCTTGCAATGCGGAGAAATTACTGTTTGTGCATTTACAAAATTCATTGATTTTTGCCATTGAAAAGCATCATGTTATTCATTTACCAGAAATGATTGAAGCTACTGACTGAATGTAAGGAGCTGGCATCTCACTCTCTTTGAATCTTCTTTATCATGCTAAGAGGAGCAGGAAAAAGCAAAAAATTTCAGAATTGCACCTTGCAATGCGGAGAAATTACTGTTTGTGCATTTACAATATTCGTTGATTTTTGCCATTGAAAAACGTCCAGAAATGATTGAAGCTACTGACTGAATGAAAGGAGCTGGCATCTCACTCTCTTTGAATCTTCTTCATCATGCTAAGAGGAGCAGGAAAAAGCAAAAAATTTCAGAATTGCACCTTGCAATGCGGAGAAATTACTGTTTGTGCATTTACAATATTCATTGATTTTTGCCATTGAAAAACATCATGTTATTCATATACCAGAAATGAATGAAGCTACTGACTGAATGAAAGGAGCTGGCATCTCACTCTCTTTGAATCTTCTTTATCATGCTAAGAGGAGCAGGAAAAAGTAAAAAATTTCAGAATTGCACCTTGCAATGCGGAGAAATTACTGTTTGTGCATTTACAATATTCAATGATTTTTGCCATTGAAAAACGTCCAGAAATGATTGAAGCTACTGACTGAACGAAAGGAGCTGGCGTCTCACTCTCTTTGAATCTTCTTTATCATGCTAAGAGGAGCAGGAAAAAGCAAAAAATTTCAGAATTGCACCTTGCAATGCGGAGAAATTGCTGTTTGTGCATTTACAATATTCATTGATTTTTGCCATTGAAAAACATCATGTTATTCATATACCAGAAATGTTTGAAGCTACTGACTGAATGAAAGGAGCTGGCATCTCACTCTCTTTGAATCTTTTTTATCATGCTAAGAGGAGCAGGAAAAAGCAAAAAATTTCAGAATTGCACCTTGCAATGCGGAGAAATTACTGTTTGTGCATTTACAATATTCATTGATTTTTGCCATTGAAAAACGTCCAGAAATGATTGAAGCTACTGACTGAATGAAAGGAGCTGGCATCTCACTCTCTTTGAATCTTCTTTATCATGCTAAGAGGAGCAGGAAAAAGCAAAAAATTTCAGAATTGCACCTTGCAATGCGGAGAAATTACTGTTTGTGCATTTACAATATTCATTGATTTTTGCCATTGAAAAACGTCCAGAAATGATTGAAGCTACTGACTGAATGAAAGGAGCTGGCATCTCACTCTCTTTGAATCTTCTTTATCATGCTAAGAGGAGCAGGAAAAAGCAAAAAATTTCAGAATTGCACCTTGCAATGCGGAGAAATTACTGTTTGTGCATTTACAATATTCATTGATTTTTGCCATTGAAAAACATCATGTTATTCATATACCAGAAATGATTGAAGCTACTGACTGAATGAAAGGAGCTGGCATCTCACTCTCTTTGAATCTTCTTTATCATGCTAAGAGGAGCAGGAAAAAGCAAAAAATTTCAGAATTGCACCTTGCAATGCGGAGAAATTACTGTTTGTGCATTTACAATATTCATTGATTTTTGCAATTGAAAAACGTCCAGAAATGATTGAAGCTACTGACTGAATGAAAGGAGCTGGCTTCTCACTCTCTTTGAATCTTCTTTATCATGCTAAGAGGAGCAGGAAAAAGCAAAAAATTTCAGAATTGCACCTTGCAATGCGGAGAAATTACTGTTTGTGCATTTACAATATTCATTGATTTTTGCCATTGAAAAACGTCCAGAAATGATTGAAGCTACAGACTGAATGAAAGGAGCTGGCATCTCACTCTCTTTGAATCTTGTTTATCATGCTAAGAGGAGCAGGAAAAAGCAAAAAATTTCAGAATTGCAACTTGCAATGCGGAGAAATTACTGTTTGTGCATTTAGAATATTCATTGATTTTTGCCATTGAAAAACGTCCAGAAATGATTGAAGCTACTGACTGAATGAAAGGAGCTGGCAACTCACTCTCTTTGAATCTTCTTTATCATGCTAAGAGGAGCAGGAAAAAGCAAAAAATCTCAGAATTGCACCTTGCAATGCGGAGAAATTACTGTTTGTGCATTTACAATATTCATTGATTTTTGCCATTGAAAAACATCATGTTATTCATATACCAGAAATGATTGAAGCTACTGACTGAATGAAAGGAGCTGGCATCTCACTCTCTTTGAATCTTCTTTATCATGCTAAGAGGAGCAGGAAAAAGTAAAAAATTTCAGAATTGCACCTTGCAATGCGGAGAAATTACTGTTTGTGCATTTACAATATTCAATGATTTTTGCCATTGAAAAACGTCCAGAAATGATTGAAGCTACTGACTGAATGAAAGGAGCTGGCATCTCACTCTCTTTGAATCTTCTTTATCATGCTAAGAGGAGCAGGATAAAGCAAAAAATTTCAGAATTGCACCTTGCAATGCGGAGAAATTACTGTTTGTGCATTTACAATATTCATTGATTTTTGCCATTGAAAAACATCATTTTATTCATATACCAGAAATGTTTGAAGCTACTGACTGAATGAAAGGAGCTGGCATCTCACTCTCCTTGAATCTTCTTTATCATGCTAAGAGGAGCAGGAAAAAGCAAAAAATTTCAGAATTGCACCTTGCAATGCGGAGAAATTACTGTTTGTGCATTTACAATATTCATTGATTTTTGCCACTGAAAAACATCATGTTATTCATATACCAGAAATGTTTGAAGCTACTGACTGAATGAAAGGAGCTGGCATCTCACTCTCTTTGAATCTTCTTTATCATGCTAAGAGGAGCAGGAAAAAGCAAAAAATTTCAGAATTGCACCTTGCAATGCGGAGAAATTACTGTTTGTGCATTTACAATATTCATTGATTTTTGCCATTGAAAAACATCACGTTATTCATATACCAGAAATGATTGAAGCTACTGACTGAATGAAAGGAGCTGGCATCTCACTCTCTTTGAATCTTCTTTATCATGCTAAGAGGAGCAGGAAAAAGCAAAAAATTTCAGAGTTGCACCTTGCAATGCGGAGAAATTACTGTTTGTGCATTTACAATATTCATTGATTTTTGCAATTGAAAAACGTCCAGAAATGATTGAAGCTACTGACTGAATGAAAGGAGCTGGCATCTCACTCTCTTTGAATCTTCTTTATCATGCTAAGAGGAGCAGGAAAAAGCAAAAAATTTCAGAATTGCACCATGCAATGCGGAGAAATTACTGTTTGTGCATTTACAATATTCATTGATTTTTGCCATTGAAAAACATCATGTTATTCATATACCAGGAATGTTTGAAGCTACTGACTGAATGAAAGGAGCTGGCATCTCACTCTCTTTGAATCTTCTTTATCATGCTAAGAGGAGCAGGAAAAAGCAAAAAATTTCAGAATTGCACCTTGCAATGCGGAGAAATTACTGTTTGTGCATTTACAATATTCATTGATTTTTGCCATTGAAAAACGTCCAGAAATGATTGAAGCTACTGACTGAATGAAAGGAGCTGGCATCTCACTCTCTTTTAATCTTGTTTATCATGCTAAGAGGAGCAGGAAAAAGCAAAAAATTTCAGAATTGCACCTTGCAATGCGGAGAAATTACTGTTTGTGCATTTACAATATTCATTGATTTTTGCCATTGAAAAACGTCCAGAAATGATTGAAGCTACTGACTGAATGAAAGGAGCTGGCATCTCACTCTCTTTGAATCTTCTTTATCATGCTAAGAGGAGCAGGAAAAAGCAAAAAATTTCAGAATTGCACCTTGCAATGCGGAGAAATTACTGTTTGTGCATTTACAATATTCATTGATTTTTGCCATTGAAAAACATCATGTTATTCATATACCAGAAATGATTGAAGCTACTGACTGAATGAAAGGAGCTGGCATCTCACTCTCTTTGAATCTTCTTTATCATGCTAAGAGGAGCAGGAAAAAGTAAAAAATTTCAGAATTGCACCTTGCAATGCGGAGAAATTACTGTTTGTGCATTTACAATATTCAATGATTTTTGCCATTGAAAAACGTCCAGAAATGATTGAAGCTACTGACTGAATGAAAGGAGCTGGCATCTCACTCTCTTTGAATCTTCTTTATCATGCTAAGAGGAGCAGGAAAAAGCAAAAAATTTCAGAATTGCACCTTGCAATGCGGAGAAATTACTGTTTGTGCATTTACAATATTCATTGATTTTTGCCATTGAAAAACATCATGTTATTCATATACCAGGAATGTTTGAAGCTACTGACTGAATGAAAGGAGCTGGCATCTCACTCTCTTTGAATCTTCTTTATCATGCTAAGAGGAGCAGGAAAAAGCAAAAAATTTCAGAATTGCACCTTGCAATGCGGAGAAATTACTGTTTGTGCATTTACAATATTCATTGATTTTTGCCATTGAAAAACGTCCAGAAATGATTGAAGCTACTGACTGAATGAAAGGAGCTGGCATCTCACTCTCTTTTAATCTTGTTTATCATGCTAAGAGGAGCAGGAAAAAGCAAAAAATTTCAGAATTGCACCTTGCAATGCGGAGAAATTACTGTTTGTGCATTTACAATATTCATTGATTTTTGCCATTGAAAAACGTCCAGAAATGATTGAAGCTACTGACTGAATGAAAGGAGCTGGCATCTCACTCTCTTTGAATCTTCTTTATCATGCTAAGAGGAGCAGGAAAAAGCAAAAAATTTCAGAATTGCACCTTGCAATGCGGAGAAATTACTGTTTGTGCATTTACAATATTCATTGATTTTTGCCATTGAAAAACATCATGTTATTCATATACCAGAAATGATTGAAGCTACTGACTGAATGAAAGGAGCTGGCATCTCACTCTCTTTGAATCTTCTTTATCATGCTAAGAGGAGCAGGAAAAAGTAAAAAATTTCAGAATTGCACCTTGCAATGCGGAGAAATTACTGTTTGTGCATTTACAATATTCAATGATTTTTGCCATTGAAAAACGTCCAGAAATGATTGAAGCTACTGACTGAATGAAAGGAGCTGGCATCTCACTCTCTTTGAATCTTCTTTATCATGCTAAGAGGAGCAGGATAAAGCAAAAAATTTCAGAATTGCACCTTGCAATGCGGAGAAATTACTGTTTGTGCATTTACAATATTCATTGATTTTTGCCATTGAAAAACATCATTTTATTCATATACCAGAAATGTTTGAAGCTACTGACTGAATGAAAGGAGCTGGCATCTCACTCTCCTTGAATCTTCTTTATCATGCTAAGAGGAGCAGGAAAAAGCAAAAAATTTCAGAATTGCACCTTGCAATGCGGAGAAATTACTGTTTGTGCATTTACAATATTCATTGATTTTTGCCATTGAAAAACATCATGTTATTCATATACCAGAAATGTTTGAAGCTACTGACTGAATGAAAGGAGCTGGCATCTCACTCTCTTTGAATCTTCTTTATCATGCTAAGAGGAGCAGGAAAAAGCAAAAAATTTCAGAATTGCACCTTGCAATGCGGAGAAATTACTGTTTGTGCATTTACAATATTCATTGATTTTTGCCATTGAAAAACATCACGTTATTCATATACCAGAAATGATTGAAGCTACTGACTGAATGAAAGGAGCTGGCATCTCACTCTCTTTGAATCTTCTTTATCATGCTAAGAGGAGCAGGAAAAAGCAAAAAATTTCAGAGTTGCACCTTGCAATGCGGAGAAATTACTGTTTGTGCATTTACAATATTCATTGATTTTTGCAATTGAAAAACGTCCAGAAATGATTGAAGCTACTGACTGAATGAAAGGAGCTGGCATCTCACTCTCTTTGAATCTTCTTTATCATGCTAAGAGGAGCAGGAAAAAGCAAAAAATTTCAGAATTGCACCTTGCAATGCGGAGAAATTACTGTTTGTGCATTTACAATATTCATTGATTTTTGCCATTGAAAAACATCATGTTATTCTTTTACCAGGAATGTTTGAAGCTACTGACTGAATGAAAGGAGCTGGCATCTCACTCTCTTTGAATCTTCTTTATCATGCTAAGAGGAGCAGGAAAAAGCAAAAAATTTCAGAATTGCACCTTGCAATGCGGAGAAATTACTGTTTGTGCATTTACAATATTCATTGATTTTTGCCATTGAAAAACGTCCAGAAATGATTGAAGCTACTGACTGAATGAAAGGAGCTGGCATCTCACTCTCTTTTAATCTTGTTTATCATGCTAAGAGGAGCAGGAAAAAGCAAAAAATTTCAGAATTGCACCTTGCAATGCGGAGAAATTACTGTTTGTGCATTTACAATATTCATTGATTTTTGCCATTGAAAAACGTCCAGAAATGATTGAAGCTACTGACTGAATGAAAGGAGCTGGCATCTCACTCTCTTTGAATCTTCTTTATCATGCTAAGAGGAGCAGGAAAAAGCAAAAAATTTCAGAATTGCACCTTGCAATGCGGAGAAATTACTGTTTGTGCATTTACAATATTCATTGATTTTTGCCATTGAAAAACATCATGTTATTCATATACCAGAAATGATTGAAGCTACTGACTGAATGAAAGGAGCTGGCATCTCACTCTCTTTGAATCTTCTTTATCATGCTAAGAGGAGCAGGAAAAAGTAAAAAATTTCAGAATTGCACCTTGCAATGCGGAGAAATTACTGTTTGTGCATTTACAATATTCAATGATTTTTGCCATTGAAAAACATCCAGAAATGATTGAAGCTACTGACTGAATGAAAGGAGCTGGCATCTCACTCTCTTTGAATCTTCTTTATCATGCTAAGAGGAGCAGGAAAAAGCAAAAAATTTCAGAATTGCACCTTGCAATGCGGAGAAATTACTGTTTGTGCATTTACAATATTCATTGATTTTTGCCATTGAAAAACATCATGTTATTCATATACCAGGAATGTTTGAAGCTACTGACTGAATGAAAGGAGCTGGCATCTCACTCTCTTTGAATCTTCTTTACCATGCTAAGAGGAGCAGGAAAAAGCAAAAAATTTCAGAATTGCACCTTGCAATGCGGAGAAATTACTGTTTGTGCATTTACAATATTCATTGATTTTTGCCATTGAAAAACGTCCAGAAATGATTGAAGCTACTGACTGAATGAAAGGAGCTGGCATCTCACTCTCTTTTAATCTTGTTTATCATGCTAAGAGGAGCAGGAAAAAGCAAAAAATTTCAGAATTGCACCTTGCAATGCGGAGAAATTACTGTTTGTGTATTTACAATATTCATTGATTTTTGCCATTGAAAAACGTCCAGAAATGATTGAAGCTACTGACTGAATGAAAGGAGCTGGCATCTCACTCTCTTTGAATCTTCTTTATCATGCTAAGAGGAGCAGGAAAAAGCAAAAAATTTCAGAATTGCACCTTGCAATGCGGAGAAATTACTGTTTGTGCATTTACAATATTCATTGATTTTTGCCATTGAAAAACATCATGTTATTCATATACCAGAAATGATTGAAGCTACTGACTGAATGAAAGGAGCTGGCATCTCACTCTCTTTGAATCTTCTTTATCATGCTAAGAGGAGCAGGAAAAAGTAAAAAATTTCAGAATTGCACCTTGCAATGCGGAGAAATTACTGTTTGTGCATTTACAATATTCAATGATTTTTGCCATTGAAAAACGTCCAGAAATGATTGAAGCTACTGACTGAATGAAAGGAGCTGGCATCTCACTCTCTTTGAATCTTCTTTATCATGCTAATAGGAGCAGGAAAAAGCAAAAAATTTCAGAATTGCACCTTGCAATGCGGAGAAATTACTGTTTGTGCATTTACAATATTCATTGATTTTTGCCATTGAAAAACATCATGTTATTCATATACCAGAAATGATTGAAGCTACTGACTGAATGAAAGGAGCTGGCATCTCACTCTCTTTGAATCTTCTTTATCATGCTAAGAGGAGCAGGAAAAAGTAAAAAATTTCAGAATTGCACCTTGCAATGCGGAGAAATTACTGTTTGTGCATTTACAATATTCAATGATTTTTGCCTTTGAAAAACGTCCAGAAATGATTGAAGCTACTGACTGAACGAAAGGAGCTGGCATCTCACTCTCTTTGAATCTTCTTTATCATGCTAAGAGGAGCAGGAAAAAGCAAAAAATTTCAGAATTGCACCTTGCAATGCGGAGAAATTACTGTTTGTGCATTTACAATATTCATTGATTTTTGCCATTGAAAAACATCATGTTATTCATATACCAGAAATGATTGATGCTACTGACTGAATGAAAGGAGCTGGCATCTCACTCTCTTTGAATCTTCTTTATCATGCTAAGAGGAGCAGGAAAAAGCAAAAAATTTCAGAATTGCACCTTGCAATGCGGAGAAATTACTGTTTGTGCATTTACAATATTCATTGATTTTTGCCATTGAAAAACATCATGTTATTCATATACCAGAAATGTTTGAAGCTACTGACTGAATGAAAGGAGCTGGCATCTCACTCTCTTTGAATCTTCTTTATCATGCTAAGAGGAGCAGGAAAAAGCAAAAAATTTCAGAATTGCACCTTGCAATGCGGAGAAATTACTGTTTGTGCATTTACAATATTCATTGATTTTTGCAATTGAAAAACGTCCAGAAATGATTGAAGCTACTGACTGAATGAAAGGAGCTGGCATCTCACTCTCTTTGAATCTTCTTTATCATGCTAAGAGGAGCAGGAAAAAGCAAAAAATTTCAGAATTGCACCTTGCAATGCGGAGAAATTACTGTTTGTGCATTTACAATATTCATTGATTTTTGCCATTGAAAAACATTATGTTATTCATATACCAGGAATGTTTGAAGCTACTGACTGAATGAAAGGAGCTGGCATCTCACTCTCTTTGAATCTTCTTTATCATGCTAAGAGGAGCAGGAAAAAGTAAAAAATTTCAGAATTGCACCTTGCAATGCGGAGAAATTACTGTTTGTGCATTTACAATATTCAATGATTTTTGCCATTGAAAAACGTCCAGAAATGATTGAAGCTACTGACTGAATGAAAGGAGCTGGCATCTCACTCTCTTTGAATCTTCTTTATCATGCTAAGAGGAGCAGGAAAAAGCAAAAAATTTCAGAATTGCACCTTGCAATGCGGAGAAATTACTGTTTGTGCATTTACAATATTCATTGATTTTTGCCATTGAAAAACATCATGTTATTCATATACCAGAAATGATTGAAGCTACTGACTGAATGAAAGGAGCTGGCATCTCACTCTCTTTGAATCTTCTTTATCATGCTAAGAGGAGCAGGAAAAAGTAAAAAATTTCAGAATTGCACCTTGCAATGCGGAGAAATTACTGTTTGTGCATTTACAATATTCAATGATTTTTGCCTTTGAAAAACGTCCAGAAATGATTGAAGCTACTGACTGAACGAAAGGAGCTGGCATCTCACTCTCTTTGAATCTTCTTTATCATGCTAAGAGGAGCAGGAAAAAGCAAAAAATTTCAGAATTGCACCTTGCAATGCGGAGAAATTACTGTTTGTGCATTTACAATATTCATTGATTTTTGCCATTGAAAAACATCATGTTATTCATATACCAGAAATGATTGATGCTACTGACTGAATGAAAGGAGCTGGCATCTCACTCTCTTTGAATCTTCTTTATCATGCTAAGAGGAGCAGGAAAAAGCAAAAAATTTCAGAATTGCACCTTGCAATGCGGAGAAATTACTGTTTGTGCATTTACAATATTCATTGATTTTTGCCATTGAAAAACATCATGTTATTCATATACCAGAAATGTTTGAAGCTACTGACTGAATGAAAGGAGCTGGCATCTCACTCTCTTTGAATCTTCTTTATCATGCTAAGAGGAGCAGGAAAAAGCAAAAAATTTCAGAATTGCACCTTGCAATGCGGAGAAATTACTGTTTGTGCATTTACAATATTCATTGATTTTTGCAATTGAAAAACGTCCAGAAATGATTGAAGCTACTGACTGAATGAAAGGAGCTGGCATCTCACTCTCTTTGAATCTTCTTTATCATGCTAAGAGGAGCAGGAAAAAGCAAAAAATTTCAGAATTGCACCTTGCAATGCGGAGAAATTACTGTTTGTGCATTTACAATATTCATTGATTTTTGCCATTGAAAAACATTATGTTATTCATATACCAGGAATGTTTGAAGCTACTGACTGAATGAAAGGAGCTGGCATCTCACTCTCTTTGAATCTTCTTTATCATGCTAAGAGGAGCAGGAAAAAGTAAAAAATTTCAGAATTGCACCTTGCAATGCGGAGAAATTACTGTTTGTGCATTTACAATATTCATTGATTTTTGCCATTGAAAAACGTCCAGAAATGATTGAAGCTACTGACTGAATGAAAGGAGCTGGCATCTCACTCTCTTTGAATCTTGTTTATCATGCTAAGAGAAGCAGGAAAAAGCAAAAAATTTCAGAATTGCACCTTGCAATGCGAAGAAATTACTGTTTGTGCATTTACAATATTCATTGATGTTTGCCATTGAAAAACGTCCAGAAATGATTGAAGCTACTGACTGAATGAAAGGAGCTGGCATCTCACTCTCTTTGAATCTTCTTTATCATGCTAAGAGGAGCAGGAAAAAGCAAAAAATTTCAGAGTTGCACCTTGCAATGCGGAGAAATTACTGTTTGTGCATTTACAATATTCATTGATTTTTGCAATTGAAAAACGTCCAGAAATGATTGAAGCTACTGACTGAATGAAAGGAGCTGGCATCTCACTCTCTTTGAATCTTCTTTATCATGCTAAGAGGAGCAGGAAAAAGCAAAAAATTTCAGAATTGCACCTTGCAATGCGGAGAAATTACTGTTTGTGCATTTACAATATTCATTGATTTTTGCCATTGAAAAACATCATGTTATTCATATACCAGGAATGTTTGAAGCTACTGACTGAATGAAAGGAGCTGGCATCTCACTCTCTTTGAATCTTCTTTATCATGCTAAGAGGAGCAGGAAAAAGCAAAAAATTTCAGAATTGCACCTTGCAATGCGGAGAAATTACTGTTTGTGCATTTACAATATTCATTGATTTTTGCCATTGAAAAACGTCCAGAAATGATTGAAGCTACTGACTGAATGAAAGGAGCTGGCATCTCACTCTCTTTTAATCTTGTTTATCATGCTAAGAGGAGCAGGAAAAAGCAAAAAAATTCAGAATTGCACCTTGCAATGCGGAGAAATTACTGTTTGTGCATTTACAATATTCATTGATTTTTGCCATTGAAAAACGTCCAGAAATGATTGAAGCTACTGACTGAATGAAAGGAGCTGGCATCTCACTCTCTTTGAATCTTCTTTATCATGCTAAGAGGAGCAGGAAAAAGCAAAAAATTTCAGAATTGCACCTTGCAATGCGGAGAAATTACTCTTTGTGCATTTACAATATTCATTGATTTTTGCCATTGAAAAACATCATGTTATTCATATAGAAGAAATGATTGAAGCTACTGACTGAATGAAAGGAGCTGGCATCTCACTCTCTTTGAATCTTCTTTATCATGCTAAGAGGAGCAGGAAAAAGTAAAAAATTTCAGAATTGCACCTTGCAATGCGGAGAAATTACTGTTTGTGCATTTACAATATTCAATGATTTTTGCCATTGAAAAACGTCCAGAAATGATTGAAGCTACTGACTGAATGAAAGGAGCTGGCATCTCACTCTCTTTGAATCTTCTTTATCATGCTAAGAGGAGCAGGAAAAAGCAAAAAATTTCAGAATTGCACCTTGCAATGCGGAGAAATTACTGTTTGTGCATTTACAATATTCATTGATTTTTGCCATTGAAAAACATCATGTTATTCATATACCAGAAATGATTGAAGCTACTGACTGAATGAAAGGAGCTGGCATCTCACTCTCTTTGAATCTTCTTTATCATGCTAAGAGGAGCAGGAAAAAGTAAAAAATTTCAGAATTGCACCTTGCAATGCGGAGAAATTACTGTTTGTGCATTTACAATATTCAATGATTTTTGCCTTTGAAAAACGTCCAGAAATGATTGAAGCTACTGACTGAACGAAAGGAGCTGGCATCTCACTCTCTTTGAATCTTCTTTATCATGCTAAGAGGAGCAGGAAAAAGCAAAAAATTTCAGAATTGCACCTTGCAATGCGGAGAAATTACTGTTTGTGCATTTACAATATTCATTGATTTTTGCCATTGAAAAACATCATGTTATTCATATACCAGAAATGATTGATGCTACTGACTGAATGAAAGGAGCTGGCATCTCACTCTCTTTGAATCTTCTTTATCATGCTAAGAGGAGCAGGAAAAAGCAAAAAATTTCAGAATTGCACCTTGCAATGCGGAGAAATTACTGTTTGTGCATTTACAATATTCATTGATTTTTGCCATTGAAAAACATCATGTTATTCATATACCAGAAATGTTTGAAGCTACTGACTGAATGAAAGGAGCTGGCATCTCACTCTCTTTGAATCTTCTTTATCATGCTAAGAGGAGCAGGAAAAAGCAAAAAATTTCAGAATTGCACCTTGCAATGCGGAGAAATTACTGTTTGTGCATTTACAATATTCATTGATTTTTGCAATTGAAAAACGTCCAGAAATGATTGAAGCTACTGACTGAATGAAAGGAGCTGGCATCTCACTCTCTTTGAATCTTCTTTATCATGCTAAGAGGAGCAGGAAAAAGCAAAAAATTTCAGAATTGCACCTTGCAATGCGGAGAAATTACTGTTTGTGCATTTACAATATTCATTGATTTTTGCCATTGAAAAACATTATGTTATTCATATACCAGGAATGTTTGAAGCTACTGACTGAATGAAAGGAGCTGGCATCTCACTCTCTTTGAATCTTCTTTATCATGCTAAGAGGAGCAGGAAAAAGTAAAAAATTTCAGAATTGCACCTTGCAATGCGGAGAAATTACTGTTTGTGCATTTACAATATTCATTGATTTTTGCCATTGAAAAACGTCCAGAAATGATTGAAGCTACTGACTGAATGAAAGGAGCTGGCATCTCACTCTCTTTGAATCTTGTTTATCATGCTAAGAGAAGCAGGAAAAAGCAAAAAATTTCAGAATTGCACCTTGCAATGCGAAGAAATTACTGTTTGTGCATTTACAATATTCATTGATGTTTGCCATTGAAAAACGTCCAGAAATGATTGAAGCTACTGACTGAATGAAAGGAGCTGGCATCTCACTTTCTTTGAATCTTCTTTATTATGCTAAGAGGAGCAGGAAAAAGCAAAAAATTTCAGAATTGCACCTTGCAATGCGGAGAAATTACTGTTTGTGCATTTACAATATTCATTGATTTTTGCCATTGAAAAACATCATGTTATTCATATACCAGAAATGATTGAAGCTACTGACTGAATGAAAGGAGCTGGCATCTCACTCTCTTTGAATCTTCTTTATCATGCTAAGAGGAGCAGGAAAAAGTAAAAAATTTCAGTATTGCACCTTGCAATGCGGAGAAATTACTGTTTGTGCATTTACAATATTCAATGATTTTTGCCATTGAAAAACGTCCAGAAATGATTGAAGCTACTGACTGAATGAAAGGAGCTGGCATCTCACTCTCTTTGAATCTTCTTTATCATGCTAAGAGGAGCAGGAAAAAGCAAAAAACTTCAGAATTGCACCTTGCAATGCGGAGAAATTACTGTTTGTGCATTTACAATATTCATTGATTTTTGCCATTGAAAAACATCATGTTATTCATATTCCAGAAATGATTGAAGCTACTGACTGAATGAAAGGAGCTGGCATCTCACTCTCTTTGAATCTTCTTTATCATGCTAAGAGGAGCAGGAAAAAGTAAAAAATTTCAGAATTGCACCTTGCAATGCGGAGAAATTACTCTTTGTGCATTTACAATATTCAATGATTTTTGCCTTTGAAAAACGTCCAGAAATGATTGAAGCTACTGACTGAACGAAAGGAGCTGGCATCTCACTCTCTTTGAATCTTCTTTATCATGCTAAGAGGAGCAGGAAAAAGCAAAAAATTTCAGAATTGCACCTTGCAATGCGGAGAAATTACTGTTTGTGCATTTACAATATTCATTGATTTTTGCCATTGAAAAACATCATGTTATTCATATACCAGAAATGTTTGAAGCTACTGACTGAATGAAAGGAGCTGGCATCTCACTCTCTTTGAATCTTCTTTATCATGCTAAGAGGAGCAGGAAAAAGCAAAAAATTTCAGAATTGCACCTTGCAATGCGGAGAAATTACTGTTTGTGCATTTACAATATTCATTGATTTTTGCCATTGAAAAACGTCCAGAAATGATTGAAGCTACTGACTGAATGAAAGGAGCTGGCATCTCACTCTGAATTTTCTTTATCATGCTAAGAGGAGCAGGAAAAAGCAAAAAATTTCAGAATTGCACCTTGCAATGCGGAGAAATTACTGTTTGTGCATTTACAATATTCATTGATTTTTGCCATTGAAAAACGTCCAGAAATGATTGAAGCTACTGACTGAATGAAAGGAGCTGGCATCTCACTCTCTTTGAATCTTCTTTATCATGCTAAGAGGAGCAGGAAAAAGCAAAAAATTTCAGAATTGCACCTTGCAATGCGGAGAAATTACTGTTTGTGCATTTACAATATTCATTGATTTTTGACATTGAAAAACATCATGTTATTCATATACCAGAAATGATTGAAGCTACTGACTGAATGAAAGGAGCTGGCATCTCACTCTCTTTGAATCTTCTTTATCATGCTAAGAGAAGCAGGAAAAAGTAAAAAATTTCAGAATTGCACCTTGCAATGCGGAGAAATTACTGTTTGTGCATTTACAATATTCAATGATTTTTGCCATTGAAAAACGTCCAGAAATGATTGAAGCTACTGACTGAATGAAAGGAGCTGGCATCTCACTCTCTTTGAATCTTCTTTATCATGCTAAGAGGAGCAGGAAAAAGCAAAAAACTTCAGAATTGCACCTTGCAATGCGGAGAAATTACTGTTTGTGCATTTACAATATTCATTGATTTTTGCCATTGAAAAACATCATGTTATTCATATACCAGAAATGATTGAAGCTACTGACTGAATAAAAGGAGCTGGCATCTCACTCTCTTTGAATCTTCTTTATCATGCTAAGAGGAGCAGGAAAAAGTAAAAAATTTCAGAATTGCACCTTGCAATGCGGAGAAATTACTGTTTGTGCATTTACAATATTCAATGATTTTTGCCTTTGAAAAACGTCCAGAAATGATTGAAGCTACTGACTGAACGAAAGGAGCTGGCATCTCACTCTCTTTGAATCTTCTTTATCATGCTAAGAGGAGCAGGAAAAAGCAAAAAATTTCAGAATTGCACCTTGCAATGCGGAGAAATTACTGTTTGTGCATTTACAATATTCATTGATTTTTGCCATTGAAAAACGTCCAGAAATGATTGAAGCTACTGACTGAATGAAAGCAGCTGGCATCTCACTCTGAATTTTCTTTATCATGCTAAGAGGAGCAGGAAAAAGCAAAAAATTTCAGAATTGCACCTTGCAATGCGGAGAAATTACTCTTTGTGCATTTACAATATTCATTGATTTTTGCCATTGAAAAACGTCCAGAAATGATTGAAGCTACTGACTGAATGAAAGGAGCTGGCATCTCACTCTCTTTGAATCGTCTTTATCATGCTAAGAGGAGCAGGAAAAAGCAAAAAATTTCAGAATTGCACCTTGCAATGCGGAGAAATTACTGTTTGTGCATTTACAATATTCATTGATTTTTGCCATTGAAAAACATTATGTTATTCATATACCAGAAATGTTTGAAGCTACTGACTGAGTGAAAGGAGCTGGCATCTCACTCTCTTTGAATCTTCTTTATCATGCTAAGAGGAGCAGGAAAAAGCAAAAAATTTCAGAATTGCACCTTGCAATGCGGAGAAATTACTGTTTGTGCATTTACAATATTCATTGATTTTTGCCATTGAAAAACATCATGTTATTCATAAACCAGAAATGTTTGAAGTTACTGACTGAATGAAAGGAGCTGGCATCTCACTCTCTTTGAATCTTCTTTATCATGCTTGGATTAGCAGGAAAAAGCAAAAAATTTCAGAATTGCACCTTGCAATGTGGAGATATTACTGTTTGTGCATTTACAATATTCATTGATTTTTGCCATTGAAAAACATGTTTTTCATATACCAGAAATGTTTGAAGCTACTGACTGAATGAAAGGAGCTGGCATCTCACTCTCTTTGAATCTTCTTTATCATGCTAGGATTAACAGGAAAAAGCAAAAAATTTCAGAATTGCACCTTGCAATGTGGAGATATTACTGTTTGTGCATTTACAATATTCATTGATTTTTGCCATTGAAAAACGTCCAGAAATGATTGAAGCTACTGACTGAATGAAAGCAGCTGGCATCTCACTCTCTTTGAATCGTCTTTATCATGCTAAGAGGAGCAGGAAAAAGCAAAAAATTTCAGAATTGCACCTTGCAATGCGGAGAAATTACTGTTTGTGCATTTACAATATTCATTGATTTTTGCCATTGAAAAACGTCCAGAAATGATTGAAGCTACTGACTGAATGAAAGGAGCTGGCATCTCACTCTCTTTGAATCGTCTTTATCATGCTAAGAGGAGCAGGAAAAAGCAAAAAATTTCAGAATTGCACCTTGCAATGCGGAGAAATTACTGTTTGTGCATTTACAATATTCATTGATTTTTGCCATTGAAAAACATCATGTTATTCATATACCAGAAATGTTTGAAGCTACTGACTGAATGAAAGGAGCTGGCATCTCACTCTCTTTGAATCTTCTTTATCATGCTAAGAGGAGCAGGAAAAAGCAAAAAATTTCAGAATTGCACCTTGCAATGCGGAGAAATTACTGTTTGTGCATTTACAATATTCATTGATTTTTGCCATTGAAAAACATCATGTTATTCATATACCAGAAATGTTTGAAGCTACTGACTGAATGAAAGGAGCTGGCATCTCACTCTCTTTGAATCTTCTTTATCATGCTTGGATTAGCAGGAAAAAGCAAAAAATTTCAGAATTGCACCTTGCAATGTGGAGATATTACTGTTTGTGCATTTACAATATTCATTGATTTTTGCCATTGAAAAACATGTTTTTCATATACCAGAAATGTTTGAAGCTACTGACTGAATGAAAGGAGCTGGCATCTCACTCTCTTTGAATCTTCTTTATCATGCTAGGATTAGCAGGAAAAAGCAAAAAATTTCAGAATTGCACCTTGCAATGTGGAGATATTACTGTTTGTGCATTTACAATATTCATTGATTTTTGCCATTGAAAAACATGTTTTTCATATACCAGAAATGTTTGAAGCTACTGACTGAATGAAAGGAGCTGGCATCTCACTCTCTTTGAATCTTCTTTATCATGCTAGGATTAACAGGAAAAAGCAAAAAATTTCAGAATTGCACCTTGCAATGTGGAGATATTACTGTTTGTGCATTTACAATATTCATTGATTTTTGCCATTGAAAAACGTCCAGAAATGTTTGAAGCTACTGACTGAATGAAAGGAGCTGGCATCTCACTCTCTTTGAATCTTCTTTATCATGCTAGGATTAGCAGGAAAAAGCAAAAAATTTCAGAATTGCACCTTGCAATGTGGAGATATTGCTGTTTGTGCATTTACAATATTCATTGATTTTTGCCATTGAAAAACATGTTTTTCATATACAAGAAATGTTTGAAGCTACTGACTGAATGAAAGGAGCTGGCATCTCACTCTCTTTGAATCTTCTTTATCATGCTAGGATTAGCAGGAAAAAGCAAAAAATTTCAGAATTGCACCTTGCAATGTGGAGATATTACTGTTTGTGCATTTACAATATTCATTGATTTTTGCCATTGAAAAACGTCCAGAAATGTTTGAAGCTACTGACTGAATGAGAGGAGCTGGCATCTCACTCTCTTTGAATCTTCTTTATCATGCTAATATTAGCAGGAAAAAGCAAAAAATTTCAGAATTGCACCTTGCAATGTGGAGATATTACTGTTTGTGCATTTACAATATTCATTGATTTTTGCCATTGAAAAACATGTTTTTCATATACCAGAAATGTTTGAAGCTACTGACGGAATGAAAGGAGCTGGCATCTCACTCTCTTTGAATCTTCTTTATCATGCTAGGATTAGCAGGAAAAAGCAAAAAATTTCAGAATTGCACCTTGCAATGTGGAGATATTACTGTTTGTGCATTTACAATATTCATTGATTTTTGCCATTGAAAAACATGTTTTTCATATACCAGAAATGTTTGAAGCTACTGACTGAATGAAAGGAGCTGGCATCTCACTGTCTTTGAATCTTCTTTATCATGCTAGGATTAACAGGAAAAAGCAAAAAATTTCAGAATTGCACCTTGCAATGTGGAGATATTACTGTTTGTGCATTTACAATATTCATTGATTTTTGCCATTGAAAAACATTATGTTATTCATATACCAGAAATGTTTGAAGCTACTGACTGAGTGAAAGGAGCTGGCATCTCACTCTCTTTGAATCTTCTTTATCATGCTAAGAGGAGCAGGAAAAAGCAAAAAATTTCAGAATTGCACCTTGCAATGCGGAGAAATTACTGTTTGTGCATTTACAATATTCATTGATTTTTGCCATTGAAAAACATCATGTTATTCATAAACCAGAAATGTTTGAAGTTACTGACTGAATGAAAGGAGCTGGCATCTCACTCTCTTTGAATCTTCTTTATCATGCTTGGATTAGCAGGAAAAAGCAAAAAATTTCAGAATTGCACCTTGCAATGTGGAGATATTACTGTTTGTGCATTTACAATATTCATTGATTTTTGCCATTGAAAAACATGTTTTTCATATACCAGAAATGTTTGAAGCTACTGACTGAATGAAAGGAGCTGGCATCTCACTCTCTTTGAATCTTCTTTATCATGCTAGGATTAACAGGAAAAAGCAAAAAATTTCAGAATTGCACCTTGCAATGTGGAGATATTACTGTTTGTGCATTTACAATATTCATTGATTTTTGCCATTGAAAAACGTCCAGAAATGATTGAAGCTACTGACTGAATGAAAGCAGCTGGCATCTCACTCTCTTTGAATCGTCTTTATCATGCTAAGAGGAGCAGGAAAAAGCAAAAAATTTCAGAATTGCACCTTGCAATGCGGAGAAATTACTGTTTGTGCATTTACAATATTCATTGATTTTTGCCATTGAAAAACGTCCAGAAATGATTGAAGCTACTGACTGAATGAAAGGAGCTGGCATCTCACTCTCTTTGAATCGTCTTTATCATGCTAAGAGGAGCAGGAAAAAGCAAAAAATTTCAGAATTGCACCTTGCAATGCGGAGAAATTACTGTTTGTGCATTTACAATATTCATTGATTTTTGCCATTGAAAAACATCATGTTATTCATATACCAGAAATGTTTGAAGCTACTGACTGAATGAAAGGAGCTGGCATCTCACTCTCTTTGAATCTTCTTTATCATGCTAAGAGGAGCAGGAAAAAGCAAAAAATTTCAGAATTGCACCTTGCAATGCGGAGAAATTACTGTTTGTGCATTTACAATATTCATTGATTTTTGCCATTGAAAAACATCATGTTATTCATATACCAGAAATGTTTGAAGCTACTGACTGAATGAAAGGAGCTGGCATCTCACTCTCTTTGAATCTTCTTTATCATGCTTGGATTAGCAGGAAAAAGCAAAAAATTTCAGAATTGCACCTTGCAATGTGGAGATATTACTGTTTGTGCATTTACAATATTCATTGATTTTTGCCATTGAAAAACATGTTTTTCATATACCAGAAATGTTTGAAGCTACTGACTGAATGAAAGGAGCTGGCATCTCACTCTCTTTGAATCTTCTTTATCATGCTAGGATTAGCAGGAAAAAGCAAAAAATTTCAGAATTGCACCTTGCAATGTGGAGATATTACTGTTTGTGCATTTACAATATTCATTGATTTTTGCCATTGAAAAACATGTTTTTCATATACCAGAAATGTTTGAAGCTACTGACTGAATGAAAGGAGCTGGCATCTCACTCTCTTTGAATCTTCTTTATCATGCTAGGATTAACAGGAAAAAGCAAAAAATTTCAGAATTGCACCTTGCAATGTGGAGATATTACTGTTTGTGCATTTACAATATTCATTGATTTTTGCCATTGAAAAACGTCCAGAAATGTTTGAAGCTACTGACTGAATGAAAGGAGCTGGCATCTCACTCTCTTTGAATCTTCTTTATCATGCTAGGATTAGCAGGAAAAAGCAAAAAATTTCAGAATTGCACCTTGCAATGTGGAGATATTGCTGTTTGTGCATTTACAATATTCATTGATTTTTGCCATTGAAAAACATGTTTTTCATATACAAGAAATGTTTGAAGCTACTGACTGAATGAAAGGAGCTGGCATCTCACTCTCTTTGAATCTTCTTTATCATGCTAGGATTAGCAGGAAAAAGCAAAAAATTTCAGAATTGCACCTTGCAATGTGGAGATATTACTGTTTGTGCATTTACAATATTCATTGATTTTTGCCATTGAAAAACGTCCAGAAATGTTTGAAGCTACTGACTGAATGAGAGGAGCTGGCATCTCACTCTCTTTGAATCTTCTTTATCATGCTAATATTAGCAGGAAAAAGCAAAAAATTTCAGAATTGCACCTTGCAATGTGGAGATATTACTGTTTGTGCATTTACAATATTCATTGATTTTTGCCATTGAAAAACATGTTTTTCATATACCAGAAATGTTTGAAGCTACTGACGGAATGAAAGGAGCTGGCATCTCACTCTCTTTGAATCTTCTTTATCATGCTAGGATTAGCAGGAAAAAGCAAAAAATTTCAGAATTGCACCTTGCAATGTGGAGATATTACTGTTTGTGCATTTACAATATTCATTGATTTTTGCCATTGAAAAACATGTTTTTCATATACCAGAAATGTTTGAAGCTACTGACTGAATGAAAGGAGCTGGCATCTCACTGTCTTTGAATCTTCTTTATCATGCTAGGATTAACAGGAAAAAGCAAAAAATTTCAGAATTGCACCTTGCAATGTGGAGATATTACTGTTTGTGCATTTACAATATTCATTGATTTTGCCATTGAAAAACGTCCAGAAATGTTTGAAGCTACTGACTGAATGAAAGGAGCTGGCATCTCACTCTCTTTAAATCTTCTTTATCATGCTAGGATTAGCAGGAAAAAGCAAAAAAATTTCAGAATTGCACCTTGCAATGTGGAGATATTACTGTTTGTGCATTTACAATATTCATTGATTTTTGCCATTGAAAAACTTGTTTTTCATATACCAGAAATGTTTGAAGCTACTGACTGAATGAAAGGAGCTGGCATCTCACTCTCTTTGAATCTTCTTTATCATGCTAGGATAAGCAGGAAAAAGCAAAAAATTTCAGAATTGCACCTTGCAATGTGGAGATATTACTGTTTGTGCATTTACAATATTCATTGATTTTTGCCATTGAAAAACATGTTTTTCATATACCAGAAATGTTTGAAGCTACTGACTTGAATGAAAGGAGCTGGCATCTCACTCTCTTTGAATCTTCTTTATCATGCTAGGATTAACAGGAAAAAGCAAAAAATTTCAGAATTGCACCTTGCAATGTGGAGATATTACTGTTTGTGCATTTACAATATTCATTGATTTTTGCCATTGAAAAACGTCCAGAAATGATTGAAGCTACTGACTGAATGAAAGGAGCTGGCATCTCACTCTCTTTTAATCTTGTTTATCATGCTAAGAGGAGCAGGAAAAAGCAAAAAATTTCAGAATTGCACCTTGCAATGCGGAGAAATTACTGTTTGTGCATTTACAATATTCATTGATTTTTGCCATTGAAAAACGTCCAGAAATGATTGAAGCTACTGACTGAATGAAAGGAGCTGGCATCTCACTCTCTTTGAATCTTCTTTATCATGCTAAGAGGAGCAGGAAAAAGCAAAAAATTTCAGAATTGCACCTTGCAATGCGGAGAAATTACTGTTTGTGCATTTACAATATTCATTGATTTTTGCCATTGAAAAACATCATGTTATTCATATACCAGAAATGATTGAAGCTACTGACTGAATGAAAGGAGCTGGCACCTCACTCTCTTTGAATCTTCTTTATCATGCTAAGAGGAGCAGGAAAAAGTAAAAAATTTCAGAATTGCACCTTGCAATGCGGAGAAATTACTGTTTGTGCATTTACAATATTCAATGATTTTTGCCATTGAAAAACGTCCAGAAATGATTGAAGCTACTGACTGAATGAAAGGAGCTGGCATCTCACTCTCTTTGAATCTTCTTTATCATGCTAAGAGGAGCAGGAAAAAGCAAAAAATTTCAGAATTGCACCTTGCAATGCGGAGAAATTACTGTTTGTGCATTTACAATATTCATTGATTTTTGCCATTGAAAAACATCATGTTATTCATATACCAGAAATGATTGAAGCTACTGACTGAATGAAAGGAGCTGGCATCTCACTCTCTTTGAATCTTCTTTATCATGCTAAGAGGAGCAGGAAAAAGTAAAAAATTTCAGAATTGCACCTTGCAATGCGGAGAAATTGCTGTTTGTGCATTTACAATATTCAATGATTTTTGCCTTTGAAAAACGTCCAGAAATGATTGAAGCTACTGACTGAACGAAAGGAGCTGGCATCTCACTCTCTTTGAATCTTCTTTATCATGCTAAGAGGAGCAGGAAAAAGCAAAAAATTTCAGAATTGCACCTTGCAATGCGGAGAAATTACTGTTTGTGCATTTACAATATTCATTGATTTTTGCCATTGAAAAACATCATGTTATTCATATACCAGAAATGATTGATGCTACTGACTGAATGAAAGGAGCTGGCATCTCACTCTCTTTGAATCTTCTTTATCATGCTAAGAGGAGCAGGAAAAAGCAAAAAATTTCAGAATTGCACCTTGCAATGCGGAGAAATTACTGTTTCTGCATTTACAATATTCATTGATTTTTGCCATTGAAAAACATCATGTTATTCATATACCAGAAATGTTTGAAGCTACTGACTGAATGAAAGGAGCTGGCATCTCACTCTCTTTGAATCTTCTTTATCATGCTAAGAGGAGCAGGAAAAAGCAAAAAATTTCAGAATTGCACCTTGCAATGCGGAGAAATTACTGTTTGTGCATTTACAATATTCATTGATTTTTGCAATTGAAAAACGTCCAGAAATGATTGAAGCTACTGACTGAATGAAAGGAGCTGGCATCTCACTCTCTTTGAATCTTCTTTATCATGCTAAGAGGAGCAGGAAAAAGCAAAAAATTTCAGAATTGCACCTTGCAATGCGGAGAAATTACTGTTTGTGCATTTACAATATTCATTGATTTTTGCCATTGAAAAACATTATGTTATTCATATACCAGGAATGTTTGAAGCTACTGACTGAATGAAAGGAGCTGGCATCTCACTCTCTTTGAATCTTCTTTATCATGCTAAGAGGAGCAGGAAAAAGTAAAAAATTTCAGAATTGCACCTTGCAATGCGGAGAAATTACTGTTTGTGCATTTACAATATTCATTGATTTTTGCCATTGAAAAACGTCCAGAAATGATTGAAGCTACTGACTGAATGAAAGGAGCTGGCATCTCACTCTCTTTGAATCTTGTTTATCATGCTAAGAGAAGCAGGAAAAAGCAAAAAATTTCAGAATTGCACCTTGCAATGCGAAGAAATTACTGTTTGTGCATTTACAATATTCATTGATGTTTGCCATTGAAAAACGTCCAGAAATGATTGAAGCTACTGACTGAATGAAAGGAGCTGGCATCTCACTTTCTTTGAATCTTCTTTATTATGCTAAGAGGAGCAGGAAAAAGCAAAAAATTTCAGAATTGCACCTTGCAATGCGGAGAAATTACTGTTTGTGCATTTACAATATTCATTGATTTTTGCCATTGAAAAACATCATGTTATTCATATACCAGAAATGATTGAAGCTACTGACTGAATGAAAGGAGCTGGCATCTCACTCTCTTTGAATCTTCTTTATCATGCTAAGAGGAGCAGGAAAAAGTAAAAAATTTCAGTATTGCACCTTGCAATGCGGAGAAATTACTGTTTGTGCATTTACAATATTCAATGATTTTTGCCATTGAAAAATGTCCAGAAATGATTGAAGCTACTGACTGAATGAAAGGAGCTGGCATCTCACTCTCTTTGAATCTTCTTTATCATGCTAAGAGGAGCAGGAAAAAGCAAAAAACTTCAGAATTGCACCTTGCAATGCGGAGAAATTACTGTTTGTGCATTTACAATATTCATTGATTTTTGCCATTGAAAAACATCATGTTATTCATATACCAGAAATGATTGAAGCTACTGACTGAATGAAAGGAGCTGGCATCTCACTCTCTTTGAATCTTCTTTATCATGCTAAGAGGAGCAGGAAAAAGTAAAAAATTTCAGAATTGCACCTTGCAATGCGGAGAAATTACTCTTTGTGCATTTACAATATTCAATGATTTTTGCCTTTGAAAAACGTCCAGAAATGATTGAAGCTACTGACTGAACGAAAGGAGCTGGCATCTCACTCTCTTTGAATCTTCTTTATCATGCTAAGAGGAGCAGGAAAAAGCAAAAAATTTCAGAATTGCACCTTGCAATGCGGAGAAATTACTGTTTGTGCATTTACAATATTCATTGATTTTTGCCATTGAAAAACATCATGTTATTCATATACCAGAAATGTTTGAAGCTACTGACTGAATGAAAGGAGCTGGCATCTCACTCTCTTTGAATCTTCTTTATCATGCTAAGAGGAGCAGGAAAAAGCAAAAAATTTCAGAATTGCACCTTGCAATGCGGAGAAATTACTGTTTGTGCATTTACAATATTCATTGATTTTTGCCATTGAAAAACGTCCAGAAATGATTGAAGCTACTGACTGAATGAAAGGAGCTGGCATCTCACTCTGAATTTTCTTTATCATGCTAAGAGGAGCAGGAAAAAGCAAAAAATTTCAGAATTGCACCTTGCAATGCGGAGAAATTACTGTTTGTGCATTTACAATATTCATTGATTTTTGCCATTGAAAAACGTCCAGAAATGATTGAAGCTACTGACTGAATGAAAGGAGCTGGCATCTCACTCTCTTTGAATCTTCTTTATCATGCTAAGAGGAGCAGGAAAAAGCAAAAAATTTCAGAATTGCACCTTGCAATGCGGAGAAATTACTGTTTGTGCATTTACAATATTCATTGATTTTTGACATTGAAAAACATCATGTTATTCATATACCAGAAATGATTGAAGCTACTGACTGAATGAAAGGAGCTGGCATCTCACTCTCTTTGAATCTTCTTTATCATGCTAAGAGAAGCAGGAAAAAGTAAAAAATTTCAGAATTGCACCTTGCAATGCGGAGAAATTACTGTTTGTGCATTTACAATATTCAATGATTTTTGCCATTGAAAAACGTCCAGAAATGATTGAAGCTACTGACTGAATGAAAGGAGCTGGCATCTCACTCTCTTTGAATCTTCTTTATCATGCTAAGAGGAGCAGGAAAAAGCAAAAAACTTCAGAATTGCACCTTGCAATGCGGAGAAATTACTGTTTGTGCATTTACAATATTCATTGATTTTTGCCATTGAAAAACATCATGTTATTCATATACCAGAAATGATTGAAGCTACTGACTGAATAAAAGGAGCTGGCATCTCACTCTCTTTGAATCTTCTTTATCATGCTAAGAGGAGCAGGAAAAAGTAAAAAATTTCAGAATTGCACCTTGCAATGCGGAGAAATTACTGTTTGTGCATTTACAATATTCAATGATTTTTGCCTTTGAAAAACGTCCAGAAATGATTGAAGCTACTGACTGAACGAAAGGAGCTGGCATCTCACTCTCTTTGAATCTTCTTTATCATGCTAAGAGGAGCAGGAAAAAGCAAAAAATTTCAGAATTGCACCTTGCAATGCGGAGAAATTACTGTTTGTGCATTTACAATATTCATTGATTTTTGCCATTGAAAAACGTCCAGAAATGATTGAAGCTACTGACTGAATGAAAGCAGCTGGCATCTCACTCTGAATTTTCTTTATCATGCTAAGAGGAGCAGGAAAAAGCAAAAAATTTCAGAATTGCACCTTGCAATGCGGAGAAATTACTCTTTGTGCATTTACAATATTCATTGATTTTTGCCATTGAAAAACATTATGTTATTCATATACCAGAAATGTTTGAAGCTACTGACTGAGTGAAAGGAGCTGGCATCTCACTCTCTTTGAATCTTCTTTATCATGCTAAGAGGAGCAGGAAAAAGCAAAAAATTTCAGAATTGCACCTTGCAATGCGGAGAAATTACTGTTTGTGCATTTACAATATTCATTGATTTTTGCCATTGAAAAACATCATGTTATTCATATACCAGAAATGTTTGAAGCTACTGACTGAATGAAAGGAGCTGGCATCTCACTCTCTTTGAATCTTCTTTATCATGCTTGGATTAGCAGGAAAAAGCAAAAAATTTCAGAATTGCACCTTGCAATGTGGAGATATTACTGTTTGTGCATTTACAATATTCATTGATTTTTGCCATTGAAAAACATGTTTTTCATATACCAGAAATGTTTGAAGCTACTGACTGAATGAAAGGAGCTGGCATCTCACTCTCTTTGAATCTTCTTTATCATGCTAGGATTAACAGGAAAAAGCAAAAAATTTCAGAATTGCACCTTGCAATGTGGAGATATTACTGTTTGTGCATTTACAATATTCATTGATTTTTGCCATTGAAAAACGTCCAGAAATGATTGAAGCTACTGACTGAATGAAAGCAGCTGGCATCTCACTCTGAATTTTCTTTATCATGCTAAGAGGAGCAGGAAAAAGCAAAAAATTTCAGAATTGCACCTTGCAATGCGGAGAAATTACTGTTTGTGCATTTACAATATTCATTGATTTTTGCCATTGAAAAACGTCCAGAAATGATTGAAGCTACTGACTGAATGAAAGGAGCTGGCATCTCACTCTCTTTGAATCGTCTTTATCATGCTAAGAGGAGCAGGAAAAAGCAAAAAATTTCAGAATTGCACCTTGCAATGCGGAGAAATTACTGTTTGTGCATTTACAATATTCATTGATTTTTGCCATTGAAAAACATCATGTTATTCATATACCAGAAATGTTTGAAGCTACTGACTGAATGAAAGGAGCTGGCATCTCACTCTCTTTGAATCTTCTTTATCATGCTAAGAGGAGCAGGAAAAAGCAAAAAATTTCAGAATTGCACCTTGCAATGCGGAGAAATTACTGTTTGTGCATTTACAATATTCATTGATTTTTGCCATTGAAAAACATCATGTTATTCATATACCAGAAATGTTTGAAGCTACTGACTGAATGAAAGGAGCTGGCATCTCACTCTCTTTGAATCTTCTTTATCATGCTTGGATTAGCAGGAAAAAGCAAAAAATTTCAGAATTGCACCTTGCAATGTGGAGATATTACTGTTTGTGCATTTACAATATTCATTGATTTTTGCCATTGAAAAACATGTTTTTCATATACCAGAAATGTTTGAAGCTACTGACTGAATGAAAGGAGCTGGCATCTCACTCTCTTTGAATCTTCTTTATCATGCTAGGATTAGCAGGAAAAAGCAAAAAAATTCAGAATTGCACCTTGCAATGTGGAGATATTACTGTTTGTGCATTTACAATATTCATTGATTTTTGCCATTGAAAAACATGTTTTTCATATACCAGAAATGTTTGAAGCTACTGACTGAATGAAAGGAGCTGGCATCTCACTCTCTTTGAATCTTCTTTATCATGCTAGGATTAACAGGAAAAAGCAAAAAATTTCAGAATTGCACCTTGCAATGTGGAGATATTACTGTTTGTGCATTTACAATATTCATTGATTTTTGCCATTGAAAAACGTCCAGAAATGTTTGAAGCTACTGACTGAATGAAAGGAGCTGGCATCTCACTCTCTTTGAATCTTCTTTATCATGCTAGGATTAGCAGGAAAAAGCAAAAAATTTCAGAATTGCACCTTGCAATGTGGAGATATTGCTGTTTGTGCATTTACAATATTCATTGATTTTTGCCATTGAAAAACATGTTTTTCATATACAAGAAATGTTTGAAGCTACTGACTGAATGAAAGGAGCTGGCATCTCACTCTCTTTGAATCTTCTTTATCATGCTAGGATTAGCAGGAAAAAGCAAAAAATTTCAGAATTGCACCTTGCAATGTGGAGATATTACTGTTTGTGCATTTACAATATTCATTGATTTTTGCCATTGAAAAACGTCCAGAAATGTTTGAAGCTACTGACTGAATGAAAGGAGCTGGCATCTCACTCTCTTTGAATCTTCTTTATCATGCTAGGATTAGCAGGAAAAAGCAAAAAATTTCAGAATTGCACCTTGCAATGTGGAGATATTACTGTTTGTGCATTTACAATATTCATTGATTTTTGCCATTGAAAAACATGTTTTTCATATACCAGAAATGTTTGAAGCTACTGACGGAATGAAAGGAGCTGGCATCTCACTCTCTTTGAATCTTCTTTATCATGCTAGGATTAGCAGGAAAAAGCAAAAAATTTCAGAATTGCACCTTGCAATGTGGAGATATTACTGTTTGTGCATTTACAATATTCATTGATTTTTGCCATTGAAAAACATGTTTTTCATATACCAGAAATGTTTGAAGCTACTGACTGAATGAAAGGAGCTGGCATCTCACTGTCTTTGAATCTTCTTTATCATGCTAGGATTAACAGGAAAAAGCAAAAAATTTCAGAATTGCACCTTGCAATGTGGAGATATTACTGTTTGTGCATTTACAATATTCATTGATTTTTGCCATTGAAAAACGTCCAGAAATGTTTGAAGCTACTGACTGAATGAAAGGAGCTGGTATCTCACTCTCTTTGAATCTTCTTTATCATGCTAGGATTAGCAGGAAAAAGCAAAAAATTTCAGAATTGCACCTTGCAATGTGGAGATATTACTGTTTGTGCATTTACAATATTCATTGATTTTTGCCATTGAAAAACATGTTTTTCATATACAAGAAATGTTTGAAGCTACTGACTGAATGAAAGGAGCTGGCATCTCACTCTCTTTGAATCTTCTTTATCATGCTAGGATTAGCAGGAAAAAGCAAAAAATTTCAGAATTGCACCTTGCAATGTGGAGATATTACTGTTTGTGCATTTACAATATTCATTGATTTTTGCCATTGAAAAACGTCCAGAAATGTTTCAAGCTACTGACTGAATGAAATTAGCTGGCATCTCACTCTCTTTGAATCTTCTTTATCATGCTAGGATTAGCAGGAAAAAGCAAAAAATTTCAGAATTGCACCTTGCAATGTGGAGATATTACTGTTTGTGCATTTACAATATTCATTGATTTTGCCATTGAAAAACATCCAGAAATGTTTGAAGCTACTGACTGAATGAAAGGAGCTGGCATCTCACTCTCTTTGAATCTTCTTTATCATGCTAGGATTAGCAGGAAAAAGCAAAAAATTTCAGAATTGCACCTTGCAATGTGGAGATATTACTGTTTGTGCATTTACAATATTCATTGATTTTTGCCATTGAAAAACATGTTTTTCATATACCAGAAATGTTTGAAGCTACTGACGGAATGAAAGGAGCTGGCATCTCACTCTCTTTGAATCTTCTTTATCATGCTAGGATTAGCAGGAAAAAGCAAAAAATTTCAGAATTACACCTTGCAATGTGGAGATATTACTGTTTGTGCATTTACAATATTCATTGATTTTTGCCATTGAAAAACATGTTTTTCATATACCAGAAATGTTTGAAGCTACTGACTGAATGAAAGGAGCTGGCATCTCACTGTCTTTGAATCTTCTTTATCATGCTAGGATTAACAGGAAAAAGCAAAAAATTTCAGAATTGCACCTTGCAATGTGGAGATATTACTGTTTGTGCATTTACAATATTCATTGATTTTGCCATTGAAAAACGTCCAGAAATGTTTGAAGCTACTGACTGAATGAAAGGAGCTGGCATCTCACTCTCTTTGAATCTTCTTTATCATGCTAGGATTAGCAGGAAAAAGCAAAAAAATTTCAGAATTGCACCTTGCAATGTGGAGATATTACTGTTTGTGCATTTACAATATTCATTGATTTTTGCCATTGAAAAACATGTTTTTCATATACCAGAAATGTTTGAAGCTACTGACTGAATGAAAGGAGCTGGCATCTCACTCTCTTTGAATCTTCTTTATCATGCTAGGATAAGCAGGAAAAAGCAAAAAATTTCAGAATTGCACCTTGCAATGTGGAGATATTACTGTTTGTGCATTTACAATATTCATTGATTTTTGCCATTGAAAAACATGTTTTTCATATACCAGAAATATTTGAAGCTACTGACTTGAATGAAAGGAGCTGGCATCTCACTCTCTTTGAATCTTCTTTATCATGCTAGGATTAACAGGAAAAAGCAAAAAATTTCAGAATTGCACCTTGCAATGTGGAGATATTACTGTTTGTGCATTTACAATATTCATTGATTTTTGCCATTGAAAAACGTCCAGAAATGTTTGAAGCTACTGACTGAATGAAAGGAGCTGGTATCTCACTCTCTTTGAATCTTCTTTATCATGCTAGGATTAGCAGGAAAAAGCAAAAAATTTCAGAATTGCACCTTGCAATGTGGAGATATTACTGTTTATGCATTTACAATATTCATTGATTTTTGCCATTGAAAAACATGTTTTTCATATACAAGAAATGTTTGAAGCTACTGACTGAATGAAAGGAGCTGGCATCTCACTCTCTTTGAATCTTCTTTATCATGCTAGGATTAGCAGGAAAAAGCAAAAAATTTCAGAATTGCACCTTGCAATGTGGAGATATTACTGTTTGTGCATTTACAATATTCATTGATTTTTGCCATTGAAAAACGTCCAGAAATGTTTGAAGCTACTGACTGAATGAAATTAGCTGGCATCTCACTCTCTTTGAATCTTCTTTATCATGCTAGGATTAGCAGGAAAAAGCAAAAAATTTCAGAATTGCACCTTGCAATGTGGAGATATTACTGTTTGTGCATTTACAATATTCATTGATTTTTGCCATTGAAAAACATGTTTTTCATATACCAGAAATGTTTGAAGCTACTGACTGAATGAAAGGAGCTGGTATCTCACTCTCTTTGAATCTTCTTTATCATGCTAGGATTAACAGGAAAAAGCAAAAAATTTCAGAATTGCACCTTGCAATGTGGAGATATTACTGTTTGTGCATTTACAATATTCATTGATTTTTGCCATTGAAAAACGTCCAGAAATGTTTGAAGCTACTGACTGAATGAAAGGAGCTGGCATCTCACTCTCTTTGAATCTTCTTTATCATGCTAGGATTAACAGGAAAAAGCTAAAAATTTCAGAATTGCACCTTGCAATGTGGAGATATTACTGTTTGTGCATTTACAATATTCATTGATTTTTGCCATTGAAAAACATGTTTTTCATATACCAGAAATGTTTGAAGCTACTGACTGAATGAAAGGAGCTGGCATCTCACTATCTTTGAATCTTCTTTATCATGCTAGGATTAGCAGGAAAAAGCAAAAAATTTCAGAATTGCACCTTGCAATGTGGAGATATTACTGTTTGTGCATTTACAATATTCATTGATTTTTGCCATTGAAAAACATGTTTTTCATATACCAGAAATGTTTGAAGCTACTGACTGAATGAAAGGAGCTGGCATCTCACTCTCTTTGAATCTTCTTTATCATGCTAGGATTAGCAGGAAAAAGCAAAAAATTTCAGAATTGCACCTTGCAATGTGGAGATATTACTGTTTGTGCATTTACAATATTCATTGATTTTTGCCATTGAAAAACATGTTTTTCATATACCAGAAATGTTTCAAGCTACTGACTGAATGAAAGGAGCTGGCATCTCACTCTCTTTGAATCTTCTTTATCATGCTAGGATTAGCAGGAAAAAGCAAAAAATTTCAGAATTGCACCTTGCAATGTGGAGATATTACTGTTTGTGCATTTACAATATTCATTGATTTTTGCCATTGAAAAACATGTTTTTCATATACCAGAAATGTTTGAAGCTACTGACTGAATGAAAGGAGCTGGCATCTCACTCTCTTTGAATCTTCTTTATCATGCTAGGATTAACAGGAAAAAACAAAAAATTTCAGAATTGCACCTTGCAATGTGGAGATATTACTGTTTGTGCATTTACAATATTCATTGATTTTTGCCATTGAAAAACATGTTTTTCATATACCAGAAATGTTTGAAGCTACTGACTGAATGAAAGGAGCTGGCATCTCACTCTCTTTGAATCTTCTTTATCATGCTAGGATTAACAGGAAAAAGCAAAAAATTTCAGAATTGCACCTTGCAATGTGGAGATATTACTGTTTGTGCATTTACAATATTCATTGATTTTTGCCATTGAAAAACGTCCAGAAATGTTTGAAGCTACTGACTGAATGAAAGGAGCTGGCATCTCACTCTCTTTGAATCTTCTTTATCATGCTAGGATTAGCAGGAAAAAGCAAAAAATTTCAGAATTGCACCTTGCAATGTGGAGATATTACTGTTTGTGCATTTACAATATTCATTGATTTTTGCCATTGAAAAACATGTTTTTCATATACCAGAAATGTTTGAAGCTACTGACTGAATGAAAGGAGCTGGCATCTCACTCTCTTTGAATCTTCTTTATCATGCTAGGATTAGCAGGAAAAAGCAAAAAATTTCAGAATTGCACCTTGCAATGTGGAGATATTACTGTTTGTGCATTTACAATATTCATTGATTTTTGCCATTGAAAAACATGTTTTTCATATACCAGAAATGTTTGAAGCTACTGACTGAATGAAAGGAGCTGGCATCTCACTCTCTTTAAATCTTCTTTATCATGCTAGGATTAACAGGAAAAAGCAAAAAATTTCAGAATTGCACCTTGCAATGTGGAGATATTACTGTTTGTGCATTTACAATATTCATTGATTTTTGCCATTGAAAAACGTCCAGAAATGTTTGAAGCTACTGACTGAATGAAAGGAGCTGGCATCTCACTCTCTTTGAATCTTCTTTATCATGCTAGGATTAGCAGGAAAAAGCAAAAAATTTCAGAATTGCACCTTGCAATGCGGAGAAATTACTGTTTGTGCATTTACAATATTCATTGATTTTTGCCATTGAAAAACATCAATCATTTCTGGTATATGAATAACATGATATTTTTCAATGGCAAAAATCAATGAATTTTGTAAATGCACAAACAGTAATTTCTCCGCATTGCAAGGCGCAATTCTGAAATTTTTTGCTTTTTCCTGCTCCTCTTAGCATGATAAAGAAGATTCAAAGAGCGTGAGATGCCAGCTCCTTTCATTCAGTCAGTAGCTTCAATCATTTCTGGACATTTTTCAATGGCAAAAATCAATGAATATTGTAAATGCACAAACAGTAATTTCTCCGCATTGCAAGGTGCAATTCTGAAATTTTTTGCTTTTACCTGCTCCTCTTAGCATGATAAAGAAGATTCAAAGAGAGTGAGATGCCAGCTCCTTTCATTCAGTCAGTAGCTTCAATCATTTCTGGACGTTTTTCAATGGCAAAAATCAATGAATATTGTAAATGCACAAACAGTAATTTCTCCGCATTGCAAGGTGCAATTCTGAAATTTTTTGCTTTTTCCTGCTCCTCTTAGCATGATAAAGAAGATTCAAAGTGAGTGAGATGCCAGCTCCTTTCATTCAGTCAGTACCTTCAATCATTTCTGGACGTTTTTCAATGGCAAAAATCAATGAATATTGTAAATGCACAAACAGTAATTTCTCCGCATTGCAAGGTGCAATTCTGAAATTTTTTGCTTTTTCCTGCTCCTCTTAGCATGATAAAGAAGATTCAAAGAGAGTGAGATGCCAGCTCCTTTCATTCAGTCAGTAGCTTCAATCATTTCTGGACGCTTTTCAATGGCAAAAATCAATGAATATTGTAAATGCACAAACTGTAATTTCTCCGCATTGCAAGGTGCAATTCTGAAATTTTTTGCTTTTTCCTGCTCCTCTTAGCATGATAAAGAAGATTCAAAGAGAGTGAGATGCCAGCTCCTTTCATTCAGTCAGTAGCTTCAATCATTTCTGGTATATGAATAACATGATGTTTTTCAATAGCAAAAATCAATGAATATTGTAAATGCACAAACAGTAATTTCTCCGCATTGCAAGGTGCAATTCTGAAATTTTTTGCTTTTTCCTGCTCCTCTTAGCATGATAAAGAAGATTCAAAGAGAGTGAGATGCCAGCTCCTTTCATTCAGTCAGTAGCTTCAATCATTTCTGGACGTTTTTCAATGGCAAAAATCAATGAATATTGTAAATGCACAAACAGTAATTTCTCCGCATTGCAAGGTGCAATTCTGAAATTTTTTGCTTTTTCCTGCTCCTCTTAGCATGATAAAGAAGATTCAAAGAGAGTGAGATGCCAGCTCCTTTCATTCAGTCAGTAGCTTCAATCATTTCTGGACGTTTTTCAATGGCAAAAATCAATGAATATTGTAAATGCACAAACTATAATTTCTCCGCATTGCAAGGTGCAATTCTGAAATTTTTTGCTTTTTCCTGCTCCTCTTAGCATGATAAAGAAGATTCAAAGAGAGTGAGATGCCAGCTCCTTTCATTCAGTCAGTAGCTTCAATCATTTCTGGTATATGAATAACATGATGTTTTTCAATAGCAAAAATCAATGAATATTGTAAATGCACAAACAGTAATTTCTCCGCATTGCAAGGTGCAATTCTGAAATTTTTTGCTTTTTCCTGCTCCTCTTAGCATGATAAAGAAGATTCAAAGAGAGTGAGATGCCAGCTCCTTTCATTCAGTCAGTAGCTTCAATCATTTCTGGACGTTTTTCAATGGCAAAAATCAATGAATATTGTAAATGCACAAACAGTAATTTCTCCGCATTGCAAGGTGCAATTCTGAAATTTTTTGCTTTTTCCTGCTCCTCTTAGCATGATAAACAAGATTCAAAGAGAGTGAGATGCCAGCTCCTTTCATTCAGTCAGTAGCTTCAATCATTTCTGGACGTTTTTCAATGGCAAAAATCATTGAATATTGTAAATGCACAAACAGTAATTTCTCCGCATTGCAAGGTGCAATTCTGAAATTTTTTGCTTTTTCCTGCTCCTCTTAGCATGATAAAGAAGATTCAAAGAGTGAGATGCCAGCTCCTTTCATTCAGTCAGTAGCTTCAAACATTTCTGGTATATGAATAACATGATGTTTTTCAATGGCAAAAATCAATGAATATTGTAAATGCACAAACAGTAATTTCTCCGCATTGCAAGGTGCAATTCTGAAATTTTTTGCTTTTTCCTGCTCCTCTTAGCATGATAAAGAAGACTCAAAGAGAGTGAGATGCCAGCTCCTTTCGTTCAGTCAGTAGCTTCAATCATTTCTGGACGTTTTTCAATGGCAAAAATCATTGAATATTATAAATGCACAAACAGTAATTTCTCCGCATTGCAAGGTGCAATTCTGAAATTTTTTACTTTTTCCTGCTCCTCTTAGCATGATAAAGAAGATTCAAAGAGAGTGAGATGCCAGCTCCTTTCATTCAGTCAGTAGCTTCAATCATTTCTGGTATATGAATAACATGATGTTTTTCAATGGCAAAAATCAATGAATATTGTAAATGCACAAACAGTAATTTCTCCGCATTGCAAGGTGCAATTCTGAAATTTTTTGCTTTTTCCTGCTCCTCTTAGCATGATAAAGAAGATTCAAAGAGAGTGAGATGCCAGCTCCTTTCATTCAGTCAGTAGCTTCAATCATTTCTGGACGTTTTTCAATGGCAAAAATCAATGAATATTGTAAATGCACAAACAGTAATTTCTCCGCATTGCAAGGTGCAATTCTGAAATTTTTTGCTTTTTCCTGCTCCTCTTAGCATGATAAAGAAGATTCAAAGAGAGTGAGATGCCAGCTCCTTTCATTCAGTCAGTAGCTTCAATCATTTCTGGACGTTTTTCAATGGCAAAAATCATTGAATATTGTAAATGCACAAACAGTAATTTCTCCGCATTGCAAGGTGCAATTCTGAAATTTTTTACTTTTTCCTGCTCCTCTTAGCATGATAAAGAAGATTCAAAGAGAGTGAGATGCCAGCTCCTTTCATTCAGTCAGTAGCTTCAATCATTTCTGGTATATGAATAACATGATGTTTTTCAATCGCAAAAATCAATGAATATTGTAAATGCACAAACAGTAATTTCTCCGCATTGCAAGGTGCAATTCTGAAATTTTTTGCTTTTTCCTGCTCCTCTTAGCATGACAAAGAAGATTCAAAGAGAGTGAGATGCCAGATCCTTTCCTTCAGTCAGTAGCTTCAATCATTTCTGGTATATGAATAACATGATGTTTTTCAATGGCAAAAATCAATGAATTTTGTAAATGCACAAACAGTAATTTCTCCGCATTGCAAGGCGCAATTCTGAAATTTTTTGCTTTTTCCTGCTCCTCTTAGCATGATAAAGAAGATTCAAAGAGAGTGAGATGCCAGCTCCTTTCATTCAGTCAGTAGCTTCAATCATTTCTGGACATTTTTCAATGGCAAAAATCAATGAATATTGTAAATGCACAAACAGTAATTTCTCCGCATTGCAAGGTGCAATTCTGAAATTTTTTGCTTTTTCCTGCTCCTCTTAGCATGATAAAGAAGATTCAAAGAGAGTGAGATGCCAGCTCCTTTCATTCAGTCAGTAGCTTCAATCATTTCTGGACGTTTTTCAATGGCAAAAATCAATGAATATTGTAAATGCACAAACAGTAATTTCTCCGCATTGCAAGGTGCAATTCTGAAATTTTTTGCTTTTTCCTGCTCCTCTTAGCATGATAAAGAAGATTCAAAGAGAGTGAGATGCCAGCTCCTTTCATTCAGTCAGTAGCTTCAATCATTTCTGGACGTTTTTCAATGGCAAAAATCAATGAATATTGTAAATGCACAAACAGTAATTTCTCCGCATTGCAAGGTGCAATTCTGAAATTTTTTGCTTTTTCCTGCTCCTCTTAGCATGACAAAGAAGATTCAAAGAGAGTGAGATGCCAGATCCTTTCCTTCAGTCAGTAGCTTCAATCATTTCTGGTATATGAATAACATGATGTTTTTCAATGGCAAAAATCAATGAATTTTGTAAATGCACAAACAGTAATTTCTCCGCATTGCAAGGCGCAATTCTGAAATTTTTTGCTTTTTCCTGCTCCGCTTAGCATGATAAAGAAGATTCAAAGAGAGTGAGATGCCAGCTCCTTTCATTCAGTCAGTAGCTTCAATCATTTCTGGACATTTTTCAATGGCAAAAATCAATGAATATTGTAAATGCACAAACAGTAATTTCTCCGCATTGCAAGGTGCAATTCTGAAATTTTTTGCTTTTTCCTGCTCCTCTTAGCATGATAAAGAAGATTCAAAGAGAGTGAGATGCCAGCTCCTTTCATTCAGTCAGTAGCTTCAATCATTTCTGGACGTTTTTCAATGGCAAAAATCAATGAATATTGTAAATGCACAAACAGTAATTTCTCCGCATTGCAAGGTGCAATTCTGAAATGTTTTGCTTTTTCCTGCACCTCTTAGCATGATAAAGAAGATTCAAAGAGAGTGAGATGCCAGCTCCTTTCATTCAGTCAGTAGCTTCAATCATTTCTGGACGTTTTTCAATGGCAAAAATCAATGAATATTGTAAATGCACAAACAGTAATTTCTCCGCATTGCAAGGTGCAATTCTGAAATTTTTTGCTTTTTCCTGCTCCTCTTAGCATGACAAAGAAGATTCAAAGAGAGTGAGATGCCAGATCCTTTCCTTCAGTCAGTAGCTTCAATCATTTCTGGTATATGAATAACATGATGTTTTTCAATGGCAAAAATCAATGAATTTTGTAAATGCACAAACAGTAATTTCTCCGCATTGCAAGGCGCAATTCTGAAATTTTTTGCTTTTTCCTGCTCCTCTTAGCATGATAAAGAAGATTCAAAGAGAGTGAGATGCCAGCTCCTTTCATTCAGTCAGTAGCTTCAATCATTTCTGGACATTTTTCAATGGCAAAAATCAATGAATATTGTAAATGCACAAACAGTAATTTCTCCGCATTGCAAGGTGCAATTCTGAAATTTTTTGCTTTTTCCTGCTCCTCTTAGCATGATAAAGAAGATTCAAAGAGAGTGAGATGCCAGCTCCTTTCATTCAGTCAGTAGCTTCAATCATTTCTGGACGTTTTTCAATGGCAAAAATCAATGAATATTGTAATTGCACAAACAGTAATTTCTCCGCATTGCAAGGTGCAATTCTGAAATTTTTTGCTTTTTCCTGCTCCTCTTAGCATGATAAAGAAGATTCAAAGAGAGTGAGATGCCAGCTCCTTTCATTCAGTCAGTAGCTTCAATCATTTCTGGACGTTTTTCAATGGCAAAAATCAATGAATATTGTAAATGCACAAACTGCAATTTCTCCGCATTGCAAGGTGCAATTCTGAAATTTTTTGCTTTTTCCTGCTCCTCTTAGCATGATAAAGAAGATTCAAAGAGAGTGAGATGCCAGCTCCTTTCATTCAGTCAGTAGCTTCAATCATTTCTGGTATATGAATAACATGATGTTTTTCAATGGCAAAAATCAATGAATATTGTAAATGCACAAACAGTAATTTCTCCGCATTGCAAGGTGCAATTCTGAAATTTTTTGCTTTTTCCTGCTCCTCTTAGCATGATAAAGAAGATTCAAAGAGAGTGAGATGCCAGCTCCTTTCCTTCAGTCAGTAGCTTCAATCATTTCTGGACGTTTTTCAATGGCAAAAATCAATGAATATTGTAAATGCACAAACTGCAATTTCTCCGCATTGCAAGGTGCAATTCTGAAATTTTTTGCTTTTTCCTGCTCCTCTTAGCATGATAAAGAAGATTCAAAGAGAGTGAGATGCCAGCTCCTTTCATTCAGTCAGTAGCTTCAATCATTTCTGGTATATGAATAACATGATGTTTTTCAATAGCAAAAATCAATGAATATTGTAAATGCACAAACAGTAATTTCTCCGCATTGCAAGGTGCAATTCTGAAATTTTTGGCTTTTTCCTGCTCCTCTTAGCATGATAAAGAAGATTCAAAGAGAGTGAGATGCCAGCTCCTTTCATTCAGTCAGTAGCTTCAATCATTTCTGGACGTTTTTCAATGGCAAAAATCAATGAATATTGTAAATGCACAAACAGTAATTTCTCCGCATTGCAAGGTGCAATTCTGAAATTTTTTGCTTTTTCCTGCTCCTCTTAGCATGATAAACAAGATTCAAAGAGAGTGAGATGCCAGCTCCTTTCATTCAGTCAGTAGCTTCAATCATTTCTGGACGTTTTTCAATGGCAAAAATCATTGAATATTGTAAATGCACAAACAGTAATTTCTCCGCATTGCAAGGTGCAATTCTGAAATTTTTTACTTTTTCCTGCTCCTCTTAGCATGATAAAGAAGATTCAAAGAGAATGAGATGCCAGCTCCTTTCATTCAGTCAGTAGCTTCAATCATTTCTGGTATATGAATAACATGATGTTTTTCAATCGCAAAAATCAATGAATATTGTAAATGCACAAACAGTAATTTCTCCGCATTGCAAGGTGCAATTCTGAAATTTTTTGCTTTTTCCTGCTCCTCTTAGCATGATAAAGAAGATTCAAAGAGAGTGAGATGCCAGCTCCTTTCATTCAGTCAGTAGCTTCAATCATTTCTGGACGTTTTTCAATGGCAAAAATCAATGAATATTGTAAATGCACAAACAGTAATTTCTCCGCATTGCAAGGTGCAATTCTGAAATTTTTTGCTTTTTCCTGCTCCTCTTAGCATGATAAAGAAGATTCAAAGAGAGTGAGATGCCAGCTCCTTTCCTTCAGTCAGTAGCTTCAATCATTTCTGGTATATGAATAACATGATGTTTTTCAATGGCAAAAATCAATGAATTTTGTAAATGCACAAACAGTAATTTCTCCGCATTGCAAGGCGCAATTCTGAAATTTTTTGCTTTTTCCTGCTCCTCTTAGCATGATAAAGAAGATTCAAAGAGAGTGAGATGCCAGCTCCTTTCATTCAGTCAGTAGCTTCAATCATTTCTGGACATTTTTCAATGGCAAAAATCAATGAATATTGTAAATGCACAAACAGTAATTTCTCCGCATTGCAAGGTGCAATTCTGAAATTTTTTGCTTTTTCCTGCTCCTCTTAGCATGATAAAGAAGATTCAAAGAGAGTGAGATGCCAGCTCCTTTCATTCAGTCAGTAGCTTCAATCATTTCTGGACGTTTTTCAATGGCAAAAATCAATGAATATTGTAAATGCACAAACAGTAATTTCTCCGCATTGCAAGGTGCAATTCTGAAATTTTTTGCTTTTTCCTGCTCCTCTTAGCATGATAAAGAAGATTCAAAGAGAGTGAGATGCCAGCTCCTTTCATTCAGTCAGTAGCTTCAATCATTTCTGGACGTTTTTCAATGGCAAAAATCATTGAATATTGTAAATGCACAAACAGTAATTTCTCCGCATTGCAAGGTGCAATTCTGAAATTTTTTACTTTTTCCTGCTCCTCTTAGCATGATAAAGAAGATTCAAAGAGAGTGAGATGCCAGCTCCTTTCATTCAGTCAGTAGCTTCAATCATTTCTGGTATATGAATAACATGATGTTTTTCAATCGCAAAAATCAATGAATATTGTAAATGCACAAACAGTAATTTCTCCGCATTGCAAGTTGCAATTCTGAAATGTTTTGCTTTTTCCTGCTCCTCTTAGCATGATAAAGAAGATTCAAAGAGAGTGAGATGCCAGCTCCTTTCATTCAGTCAGTAGCTTCAATCATTTCTGGACGTTTTTCAATGGCAAAAATCAATGAATATTGTAAATGCACAAACAGTAATTTCTCCGCATTGCAAGGTGCAATTCTGAAATTTTTTGCTTTTTCCTGCTCCTCTTAGCATGACAAAGAAGATTCAAAGAGAGTGAGATGCCAGATCCTTTCCTTCAGTCAGTAGCTTCAATCATTTCTGGTATATGAATAACATGATGTTTTTCAATGGCAAAAATCAATGAATTTTGTAAATGCACAAACAGTAATTTCTCCGCATTGCAAGGCGCAATTCTGAAATTTTTTGCTTTTTCCTGCTCCTCTTAGCATGATAAAGAAGATTCAAAGAGAGTGAGATGCCAGCTCCTTTCATTCAGTCAGTAGCTTCAATCATTTCTGGACATTTTTCAATAGCAAAAATCAATGAATATTGTAAATGCACAAACAGTAATTTCTCCGCATTGCAAGGTGCAATTCTGAAATTTTTTGCTTTTTCCTGCTCCTCTTAGCATGATAAAGAAGATTCAAAGAGAGTGAGATGCCAGCTCCTTTCATTCAGTCAGTAGCTTCAATCATTTCTGGACGTTTTTCAATGGCAAAAATCAATGAATATTGTAAATGCACAAACAGTAATTTCTCCGCATTGCAAGGTGCAATTCTGAAATTTTTTGCTTTTTCCTGCTCCTCTTAGCATGATAAAGAAGATTCAAAGAGAGTGAGATGCCAGCTCCTTTCCTTCAGTCAGTAGCTTCAATCATTTCTGGACGTTTTTCAATGGCAAAAATCAATGAATATTGTAAATGCACAAACTGCAATTTCTCCGCATTGCAAGGTGCAATTCTGAAATTTTTTGCTTTTTCCTGCTCCTCTTAGCATGATAAAGAAGATTCAAAGAGAGTGAGATGCCAGCTCCTTTCATTCAGTCAGTAGCTTCAATCATTTCTGGTATATGAATAACATGATGTTTTTCAATAGCAAAAATCAATGAATATTGTAAATGCACAAACAGTAATTTCTCCGCATTGCAAGGTGCAATTCTGAAATTTTTGGCTTTTTCCTGCTCCTCTTAGCATGATAAAGAAGATTCAAAGAGAGTGAGATGCCAGCTCCTTTCATTCAGTCAGTAGCTTCAATCATTTCTGGACGTTTTTCAATGGCAAAAATCAATGAATATTGTAAATGCACAAACAGTAATTTCTCCGCATTGCAAGGTGCAATTCTGAAATTTTTTGCTTTTTCCTGCTCCTCTTAGCATGATAAACAAGATTCAAAGAGAGTGAGATGCCAGCTCCTTTCATTCAGTCAGTAGCTTCAATCATTTCTGGACGTTTTTCAATGGCAAAAATCAATGAATATTGTAAATGCACAAACAGTAATTTCTCCGCATTGCAAGGTGCAATTCTGAAATTTTTTGCTTTTTCCTGCTCCTCTTAGCATGATAAAGAAGATTCAAAGAGAGTGAGATGCCAGCTCCTTTCATTCAGTCAGTAGCTTCAATCATTTCTGGACGTTTTTCAATGGCAAAAATCAATGAATATTGTAAATGCACAAACAGTAATTTCTCCGCATTGCAAGGTGCAATTCTGAAATTTTTTGCTTTTTCCTGCTCCTCTTAGCATGATAAACAAGATTCAAAGAGAGTGAGATGCCAGCTCCTTTCATTCAGTCAGTAGCTTCAATCATTTCTGGACGTTTTTCAATGGCAAAAATCATTGAATATTGTAAATGCACAAACAGTAATTTCTCCGCATTGCAAGGTGCAATTCTGAAATTTTTTACTTTTTCCTGCTCCTCTTAGCATGATAAAGAAGATTCAAAGAGAATGAGATGCCAGCTCCTTTCATTCAGTCAGTAGCTTCAATCATTTCTGGTATATGAATAACATGATGTTTTTCAATCGCAAAAATCAATGAATATTGTAAATGCACAAACAGTAATTTCTCCGCATTGCAAGGTGCAATTCTGAAATTTTTTGCTTTTTCCTGCTCCTCTTAGCATGATAAAGAAGATTCAAAGAGAGTGAGATGCCAGCTCCTTTCATTCAGTCAGTAGCTTCAATCATTTCTGGACGTTTTTCAATGGCAAAAATCAATGAATATTGTAAATGCACAAACAGTAATTTCTCCGCATTGCAAGGTGCAATTCTGAAATTTTTTGCTTTTTCCTGCTCCTCTTAGCATGATAAAGAAGATTCAAAGAGAGTGAGATGCCAGCTCCTTTCCTTCAGTCAGTAGCTTCAATCATTTCTGGTATATGAATAACATGATGTTTTTCAATGGCAAAAATCAATGAATTTTGTAAATGCACAAACAGTAATTTCTCCGCATTGCAAGGCGCAATTCTGAAATTTTTTGCTTTTTCCTGCTCCTCTTAGCATGATAAAGAAGATTCAAAGAGAGTGAGATGCCAGCTCCTTTCATTCAGTCAGTAGCTTCAATCATTTCTGGACATTTTTCAATGGCAAAAATCAATGAATATTGTAAATGCACAAACAGTAATTTCTCCGCATTGCAAGGTGCAATTCTGAAATTTTTTGCTTTTTCCTGCTCCTCTTAGCATGATAAAGAAGATTCAAAGAGAGTGAGATGCCAGCTCCTTTCATTCAGTCAGTAGCTTCAATCATTTCTGGACGCTTTTCAATGGCAAAAATCAATGAATATTGTAAATGCACAAACTGTAATTTCTCCGCATTGCAAGGTGCAATTCTGAAATTTTTTGCTTTTTCCTGCTCCTCTTAGCATGATAAAGAAGATTCAAAGAGAGTGAGATGCCAGCTCCTTTCATTCAGTCAGTAGCTTCAATCATTTCTGGTATATGAATAACATGATGTTTTTCAATAGCAAAAATCAATGAATATTGTAAATGCACAAACAGTAATTTCTCCGCATTGCAAGGTGCAATTCTGAAATTTTTTGCTTTTTCCTGCTCCTCTTAGCATGATAAAGAAGATTCAAAGAGAGTGAGATGCCAGCTCCTTTCATTCAGTCAGTAGCTTCAATCATTTCTGGACGTTTTTCAATGGCAAAAATCAATGAATATTGTAAATGCACAAACAGTAATTTCTCCGCATTGCAAGGTGCAATTCTGAAATTTTTTGCTTTTTCCTGCTCCTCTTAGCATGATAAAGAAGATTCAAAGAGAGTGAGATGCCAGCTCCTTTCATTCAGTCAGTAGCTTCAATCATTTCTGGACGTTTTTCAATGGCAAAAATCAATGAATATTGTAAATGCACAAACTATAATTTCTCCGCATTGCAAGGTGCAATTCTGAAATTTTTTGCTTTTTCCTGCTCCTCTTAGCATGATAAAGAAGATTCAAAGAGAGTGAGATGCCAGCTCCTTTCATTCAGTCAGTAGCTTCAATCATTTCTGGTATATGAATAACATGATGTTTTTCAATAGCAAAAATCAATGAATATTGTAAATGCACAAACAGTAATTTCTCCGCATTGCAAGGTGCAATTCTGAATTTTTTTGCTTTTTCCTGCTCCTCTTAGCATGATAAAGAAGATTCAAAGAGAGTGAGATGCCAGCTCCTTTCATTCAGTCAGTAGCTTCAATCATTTCTGGACGTTTTTCAATGGCAAAAATCAATGAATATTGTAAATGCACAAACAGTAATTTCTCCGCATTGCAAGGTGCAATTCTGAAATTTTTTGCTTTTTCCTGCTCCTCTTAGCATGATAAAGAAGATTCAAAGAGAGTGAGATGCCAGCTCCTTTCGTTCAGTCAGTAGCTTCAATCATTTCTGGACGTTTTTCAATGGCAAAAATCTTTGAATATTATAAATGCACAAACAGTAATTTCTCCGCATTGCAAGGTGCAATTCTGAAATTTTTTGCTTTTTCCTGCTCCTCTTAGCATGATAAAGAAGATTCAAAGAGAGTGAGATGCCAGCTCCTTTCATTCAGTCAGTAGCTTCAATCATTTCTGGTATATGAATAACATGATGTTTTTCAATAGCAAAAATCAATGAATATTGTAAATGCACAAACAGTAATTTCTCCGCATTGCAAGGTGCAATTCTGAAATTTTTTGCTTTTTCCTGCTCCTCTTAGCATGATAAAGAAGATTCAAAGAGAGTGAGATGCCAGCTCCTTTCATTCAGTCAGTAGCTTCAATCATTTCTGGACGTTTTTCAATGGCAAAAATCAATGAATATTGTAAATGCACAAACAGTAATTTCTCCGCATTGCAAGGTGCAATTCTGAAATTTTTTGCTTTTTCCTGCTCCTCTTAGCATGATAAACAAGATTCAAAGAGAGTGAGATGCCAGCTCCTTTCATTCAGTCAGTAGCTTCAATCATTTCTGGACGTTTTTCAATGGCAAAAATCATTGAATATTGTAAATGCACAAACAGTAATTTCTCCGCATTGCAAGGTGCAATTCTGAAATTTTTTACTTTTTCCTGCTCCTCTTAGCATGATAAAGAAGATTCAAAGAGAATGAGATGCCAGCTCCTTTCATTCAGTCAGTAGCTTCAATCATTTCTGGTATATGAATAACATGATGTTTTTCAATCGCAAAAATCAATGAATATTGTAAATGCACAAACAGTAATTTCTCCGCATTGCAAGGTGCAATTCTGAAATTTTTTGCTTTTTCCTGCTCCTCTTAGCATGATAAAGAAGATTCAAAGAGAGTGAGATGCCAGCTCCTTTCATTCAGTCAGTAGCTTCAATCATTTCTGGACGTTTTTCAATGGCAAAAATCAATGAATATTGTAAATGCACAAACAGTAATTTCTCCGCATTGCAAGGTGCAATTCTGAAATTTTTTGCTTTTTCCTGCTCCTCTTAGCATGATAAAGAAGATTCAAAGAGAGTGAGATGCCAGCTCCTTTCCTTCAGTCAGTAGCTTCAATCATTTCTGGTATATGAATAACATGATGTTTTTCAATGGCAAAAATCAATGAATTTTGTAAATGCACAAACAGTAATTTCTCCGCATTGCAAGGCGCAATTCTGAAATTTTTTGCTTTTTCCTGCTCCTCTTAGCTTGATAAAGAAGATTCAAAGAGAGTGAGATGCCAGCTCCTTTCATTCAGTCAGTAGCTTCAATCATTTCTGGTATATGAATAACATGATGTTTTTCAATAGCAAAAATCAATGAATATTGTAAATGCACAAACAGTAATTTCTCCGCATTGCAAGGTGCAATTCTGAAATTTTTTGCTTTTTCCTGCTCCTCTTAGCATGATAAAGAAGATTCAAAGAGAGTGAGATGCCAGCTCCTTTCATTCAGTCAGTAGCTTCAATCATTTCTGGACGTTTTTCAATGGCAAAAATCAATGAATATTGTAAATGCACAAACAGTAATTTCTCCGCATTGCAAGGTGCAATTCTGAAATTTTTTGCTTTTTCCTGCTCCTCTTAGCATGATAAACAAGATTCAAAGAGAGTGAGATGCCAGCTCCTTTCATTCAGTCAGTAGCTTCAATCATTTCTGGACATTTTTCAATGGCAAAAATCATTGAATATTGTAAATGCACAAACAGTAATTTCTCCGCATTGCAAGGTGCAATTCTGAAATTTTTTACTTTTTCCTGCTCCTCTTAGCATGATAAAGAAGATTCAAAGAGAATGAGATGCCAGCTCCTTTCATTCAGTCAGTAGCTTCAATCATTTCTGGTATATGAATAACATGATGTTTTTCAATCGCAAAAATCAATGAATATTGTAAATGCACAAACAGTAATTTCTCCGCATTGCAAGGTGCAATTCTGAAATTTTTTGCTTTTTCCTGCTCCTCTTAGCATGATAAAGAAGATTCAAAGAGAGTGAGATGCCAGCTCCTTTCATTCAGTCAGTAGCTTCAATCATTTCTGGACGTTTTTCAATGGCAAAAATCAATGAATATTGTAAATGCACAAACAGTAATTTCTCCGCATTGCAAGGTGCAATTCTGAAATTTTTTGCTTTTTCCTGCTCCTCTTAGCATGATAAAGAAGATTCAAAGAGAGTGAGATGCCAGCTCCTTTCCTTCAGTCAGTAGCTTCAATCATTTCTGGTATATGAATAACATGATGTTTTTCAATGGCAAAAATCAATGAATTTTGTAAATGCACAAACAGTAATTTCTCCGCATTGCAAGGCGCAATTCTGAAATTTTTTGCTTTTTCCTGCTCCTCTTAGCATGATAAAGAAGATTCAAAGAGAGTGAGATGCCAGCTCCTTTCATTCAGTCAGTAGCTTCAATCATTTCTGGACATTTTTCAATGGCAAAAATCAATGAATATTGTAAATGCACAAACAGTAATTTCTCCGCATTGCAAGGTGCAATTCTGAAATTTTTTGCTTTTTCCTGCTCCTCTTAGCATGATAAAGAAGATTCAAAGAGAGTGAGATGCCAGCTCCTTTCATTCAGTCAGTAGCTTCAATCATTTCTGGACGCTTTTCAATGGCAAAAATCAATGAATATTGTAAATGCACAAACTGTAATTTCTCCGCATTGCAAGGTGCAATTCTGAAATTTTTTGCTTTTTCCTGCTCCTCTTAGCATGATAAAGAAGATTCAAAGAGAGTGAGATGCCAGCTCCTTTCATTCAGTCAGTAGCTTCAATCATTTCTGGTATATGAATAACATGATGTTTTTCAATAGCAAAAATCAATGAATATTGTAAATGCACAAACAGTAATTTCTCCGCATTGCAAGGTGCAATTCTGAAATTTTTTGCTTTTTCCTGCTCCTCTTAGCATGATAAAGAAGATTCAAAGAGAGTGAGATGCCAGCTCCTTTCATTCAGTCAGTAGCTTCAATCATTTCTGGACGTTTTTCAATGGCAAAAATCAATGAATATTGTAAATGCACAAACAGTAATTTCTCCGCATTGCAAGGTGCAATTCTGAAATTTTTTGCTTTTTCCTGCTCCTCTTAGCATGATAAAGAAGATTCAAAGAGAGTGAGATGCCAGCTCCTTTCATTCAGTCAGTAGCTTCAATCATTTCTGGACGTTTTTCAATGGCAAAAATCAATGAATATTGTAAATGCACAAACTATAATTTCTCCGCATTGCAAGGTGCAATTCTGAAATTTTTTGCTTTTTCCTGCTCCTCTTAGCATGATAAAGAAGATTCAAAGAGAGTGAGATGCCAGCTCCTTTCATTCAGTCAGTAGCTTCAATCATTTCTGGTATATGAATAACATGATGTTTTTCAATAGCAAAAATCAATGAATATTGTAAATGCACAAACAGTAATTTCTCCGCATTGCAAGGTGCAATTCTGAAATTTTTTGCTTTTTCCTGCTCCTCTTAGCATGATAAAGAAGATTCAAAGAGAGTGAGATGCCAGCTCCTTTCATTCAGTCAGTAGCTTCAATCATTTCTGGACGTTTTTCAATGGCAAAAATCAATGAATATTGTAAATGCACAAACAGTAATTTCTCCGCATTGCAAGGTGCAATTCTGAAATTTTTTGCTTTTTCCTGCTCCTCTTAGCATGATAAACAAGATTCAAAGAGAGTGAGATGCCAGCTCCTTTCATTCAGTCAGTAGCTTCAATCATTTCTGGACGTTTTTCAATGGCAAAAATCATTGAATATTGTAAATGCACAAACAGTAATTTCTCCGCATTGCAAGGTGCAATTCTGAAATTTTTTGCTTTTTCCTGCTCTTCTTAGCATGATAAAGAAGATTCAAAGAGAGTGAGATGCCAGCTCCTTTCATTCAGTCAGTAGCTTCAAACATTTCTGGTATATGAATAACATGATGTTTTTCAATGGCAAAAATCAATGAATATTGTAAATGCACAAACAGTAATTTCTCCGCATTGCAAGGTGCAATTCTGAAATTTTTTGCTTTTTCCTGCTCCTCTTAGCATGATAAAGAAGATTCAAAGAGAGTGAGATGCCAGCTCCTTTCGTTCAGTCAGTAGCTTCAATCATTTCTGGACGTTTTTCAATGGCAAAAATCTTTGAATATTATAAATGCACAAACAGTAATTTCTCCGCATTGCAAGGTGCAATTCTGAAATTTTTTACTTTTTCCTGCTCCTCTTAGCATGATAAAGAAGATTCAAAGAGAGTGAGATGCCAGCTCCTTTCATTCAGTCAGTAGCTTCAATCATTTCTGGTATATGAATAACATGATGTTTTTCAATGGCAAAAATCAATGAATATTGTAAATGCACAAACAGTAATTTCTCCGCATTGCAAGGTGCAATTCTGAAATTTTTTGCTTTTTCCTGCTCCTCTTAGCATGATAAAGAAGATTCAAAGAGAGTGAGATGCCAGCTCCTTTCATTCAGTCAGTAGCTTCAATCATTTCTGGACGTTTTTCAATGGCAAAAATCAATGAATATTGTAAATGCACAAACAGTAATTTCTCCACATTGCAAGGTGCAATTCTGAAATTTTTTGCTTTTTCCTGCTCCTCTTAGCATGATAAAGAAGATTCAAAGAGAGTGAGATGCCAGCTCCTTTCATTCAGTCAGTAGCTTCAATCATTTCTGGTATATGAATAACATGATGTTTTTCAATCGCAAAAATCAATGAATATTGTAAATGCACAAACAGTAATTTCTCCGCATTGCAAGGTGCAATTCTGAAATGTTTTGCTTTTTCCTGCTCCTCTTAGCATGATAAAGAAGATTCAAAGAGAGTGAGATGCCAGCTCCTTTCATTCAGTCAGTAGCTTCAATCATTTCTGGACGTTTTTCAATGGCAAAAATCAATGAATATTGTAAATGCACAAACAGTAATTTCTCCGCATTGCAAGGTGCAATTCTGAAATTTTTTGCTTTTTCCTGCTCCTCTTAGCATGACAAAGAAGATTCAAAGAGAGTGAGATGCCAGATCCTTTCCTTCAGTCAGTAGCTTCAATCATTTCTGGTATATGAATAACATGATGTTTTTCAATGGCAAAAATCAATGAATTTTGTAAATGCACAAACAGCAATTTCTCCGCATTGCAAGGCGCAATTCTGAAATTTTTTGCTTTTTCCTGCTCCTCTTAGCATGATAAAGAAGATTCAAAGAGAGTGAGATGCCAGCTCCTTTCCTTCAGTCAGTAGCTTCAATCATTTCTGGACATTTTTCAATGGCAAAAATCAATGAATATTGTAAATGCACAAACAGTAATTTCTCCGCATTGCAAGGTGCAATTCTGAAATTTTTTGCTTTTTCCTGCTCCTCTTAGCATGATAAAGAAGATTCAAAGAGAGTGAGATGCCAGCTCCTTTCATTCAGTCAGTAGCTTCAATCATTTCTGGACGTTTTTCAATGGCAAAAATCAATGAATATTGTAAATGCACAAACAGTAATTTCTCCGCATTGCAAGGTGCAATTCTGAAATTTTTTGCTTTTTCCTGCTAATCTTAGCATGATAAAGAAGATTCAAAGAGAGTGAGATGCCAGCTCCTTTCATTCAGTCAGTAGCTTCAATCATTTCTGGACGTTTTTCAATGGCAAAAATCATTGAATATTGTAAATGCACAAACAGTAATTTCTCCGCATTGCAAGGTGCAATTCTGAAATTTTTTACTTTTTCCTGCTCCTCTTAGCATGATAAAGAAGATTCAAAGAGAGTGAGATGCCAGCTCCTTTCATTCAGTCAGTAGCTTCAATCATTTCTGGTATATGAATAACATGATGTTTTTCAATGGCAAAAATCAATGAATTTTGTAAATGCACAAACAGTAATTTCTCCGCATTGCAAGGCGCAATTCTGAAATTTTTTGCTTTTTCCTGCTCCTCTTAGCATGATAAAGAAGATTCAAAGAGAGTGAGATGCCAGCTCCTTTCATTCAGTCAGTAGCTTCAATCATTTCTGGACATTTTTCAATGGCAAAAATCAATGAATATTGTAAATGCACAAACAGTAATTTCTCCGCATTGCAAGGTGCAATTCTGAAATTTTTTGCTTTTTCCTGCTCCTCTTAGCATGATAAAGAAGATTCAAAGAGAGTGAGATGCCAGCTCCTTTCATTCAGTCAGTAGCTTCAATCATTTCTGGACGTTTTTCAATGGCAAAAATCATTGAATATTGTAAATGCACAAACAGTAATTTCTCCGCATTGCAAGGTGCAATTCTGAAATTTTTTACTTTTTCCTGCTCCTCTTAGCATGATAAAGAAGATTCAAAGAGAGTGAGATGCCAGCTCCTTTCATTCAGTCAGTAGCTTCAATCATTTCTGGTATATGAATAACATGATGTTTTTCAATGGCAAAAATCAATGAATTTTGTAAATGCACAAACAGTAATTTCTCCGCATTGCAAGGCGCAATTCTGAAATTTTTTGCTTTTTCCTGCTCCTCTTAGCATGATAAAGAAGATTCAAAGAGAGTGAGATGCCAGCTCCTTTCATTCAGTCAGTAGCTTCAATCATTTCTGGACATTTTTCAATGGCAAAAATCAATGAATATTGTAAATGCACAAACAGTAATTTCTCCGCATTGCAAGGTGCAATTCTGAAATTTTTTGCTTTTTCCTGCTCCTCTTAGCATGATAAAGAAGATTCAAAGAGAGTGAGATGCCAGCTCCTTTCATTCAGTCAGTAGCTTCAATCATTTCTGGACGTTTTTCAATGGCAAAAATCAATGAATATTGTAAATGCACAAACAGTAATTTCTCCGCATTGCAAGGTGCAATTCTGAAATTTTTTGCTTTTTCCTGCTCCTCTTAGCATGATAAAGAAGATTCAAAGAGAGTGAGATGCCAGCTCCTTTCATTCAGTCAGTAGCTTCAATCATTTCTGGACGTTTTTCAATGGGAAAAATCAATGAATATTGTAAATGCACAAACTGCAATTTCTCCGCATTGCAAGGTGCAATTCTGAAATTTTTTGCTTTTTCCTGCTCCTCTTAGCATGATAAAGAAGATTCAAAGAGAGTGAGATGCCAGCTCCTTTCATTCAGTCAGTAGCTTCAATCATTTCTGGTATATGAATAACATGATGTTTTTCAATGGCAAAAATCAATGAATATTGTAAATGCACAAACAGTAATTTCTCCGCATTGCAAGGTGCAATTCTGAAATTTTTTGCTTTTTCCTGCTCCTCTTAGCATGATAAAGAAGATTCAAAGAGAGTGAGATGCCAGCTCCTTTCATTCAGTCAGTAGCTTCAATCATTTCTGGACGTTTTTCAATGGCAAAAATCATTGAATATTGTAAATGCACAAACAGTAATTTCTCCGCATTGCAAGGTGCAATTCTGAAATTTTTTACTTTTTCCTGCTCCTCTTAGCATGATAAAGAAGATTCAAAGAGAGTGAGATGCCAGCTCCTTTCATTCAGTCAGTAGCTTCAATCATTTCTGGTATATGAATAACATGATGTTTTTCAATCGCAAAAATCAATGAATATTGTAAATGCACAAACAGTAATTTCTCCGCATTGCAAGGTGCAATTCTGAAATGTTTTGCTTTTTCCTGCTCCTCTTAGCATGATAAAGAAGATTCAAAGAGAGTGAGATGCCAGCTCCTTTCATTCAGTCAGTAGCTTCAATCATTTCTGGACGTTTTTCAATGGCAAAAATCAATGAATATTGTAAATGCACAAACAGTAATTTCTCCGCATTGCAAGGTGCAATTCTGAAATTTTTTGCTTTTTCCTGCTCCTCTTAGCATGACAAAGAAGATTCAAAGAGAGTGAGATGCCAGATCCTTTCCTTCAGTCAGTAGCTTCAATCATTTCTGGTATATGAATAACATGATGTTTTTCAATGGCAAAAATCAATGAATTTTGTAAATGCACAAACAGTAATTTCTCCGCATTGCAAGGCGCAATTCTGAAATTTTTTGCTTTTTCCTGCTCCTCTTAGCATGATAAAGAAGATTCAAAGAGAGTGAGATGCCAGCTCCTTTCATTCAGTCAGTAGCTTCAATCATTTCTGGACATTTTTCAATGGCAAAAATCAATGAATATTGTAAATGCACAAACAGTAATTTCTCCGCATTGCAAGGTGCAATTCTGAAATTTTTTGCTTTTTCCTGCTCCTCTTAGCATGATAAAGAAGATTCAAAGAGAGTGAGATGCCAGCTCCTTTCATTCAGTCAGTAGCTTCAATCATTTCTGGACGTTTTTCAATGGCAAAAATCAATGAATATTGTAAATGCACAAACAGTAATTTCTCCGCATTGCAAGGTGCAATTCTGAAATTTTTTGCTTTTTCCTGCTCCTCTTAGCATGATAAAGAAGATTCAAAGAGAGTGAGATGCCAGCTCCTTTCATTCAGTCAGTAGCTTCAATCATTTCTGGACGTTTTTCAATGGCAAAAATCATTGAATATTGTAAATGCACAAACAGTAATTTCTCCGCATTGCAAGGTGCAATTCTGAAATTTTTTACTTTTTCCTGCTCCTCTTAGCATGATAAAGAAGATTCAAAGAGAGTGAGATGCCAGCTCCTTTCATTCAGTCAGTAGCTTCAATCATTTCTGGTATATGAATAACATGATGTTTTTCAATCGCAAAAATCAATGAATATTGTAAATGCACAAACAGTAATTTCTCCGCATTGCAAGGTGCAATTCTGAAATGTTTTGCTTTTTCCTGCTCCTCTTAGCATGATAAAGAAGATTCAAAGAGAGTGAGATGCCAGCTCCTTTCATTCAGTCAGTAGCTTCAATCATTTCTGGACGTTTTTCAATGGCAAAAATCAATGAATATTGTAAATGCACAAACAGTAATTTCTCCGCATTGCAAGGTGCAATTCTGAAATTTTTTGCTTTTTCCTGCTCCTCTTAGCATGACAAAGAAGATTCAAAGAGAGTGAGATGCCAGATCCTTTCCTTCAGTCAGTAGCTTCAATCATTTCTGGTATATGAATAACATGATGTTTTTCAAAGGCAAAAATCAATGAATTTTGTAAATGCACAAACAGTAATTTCTCCGCATTGCAAGGCGCAATTCTGAAATTTTTTGCTTTTTCCTGCTCCTCTTAGCATGATAAAGAAGATTCAAAGAGAGTGAGATGCCAGCTCCTTTCATTCAGTCAGTAGCTTCAATCATTTCTGGACATTTTTCAATGGCAAAAATCAATGAATATTGTAAATGCACAAACAGTAATTTCTCCGCATTGCAAGGTGCAATTCTGAAATTTTTTGCTTTTTCCTGCTCCTCTTAGCATGATAAAGAAGATTCAAAGAGAGTGAGATGCCAGCTCCTTTCATTCAGTCAGTAGCTTCAATCATTTCTGGACGTTTTTCAATGGCAAAAATCAATGAATATTGTAAATGCACAAACAGTAATTTCTCCGCATTGCAAGGTGCAATTCTGAAATTTTTTGCTTTTTCCTGCTCCTCTGAGCATGATAAAGAAGATTCAAAGAGAGTGAGATGCCAGCTCCTTTCATTCAGTCAGTAGCTTCAATCATTTCTGGACGTTTTTCAATGGCAAAAATCAATGAATATTGTAAATGCACAAACTGCAATTTCTCCGCATTGCAAGGTGCAATTCTGAAATTTTTTGCTTTTTCCTGCTCCTCTTAGCATGATAAAGAAGATTCAAAGAGAGTGAGATGCCAGCTCCTTTCATTCAGTCAGTAGCTTCAATCATTTCTGGTATATGAATAACATGATGTTTTTCAATGGCAAAAATCAATGAATATTGTAAATGCACAAACAGTAATTTCTCCGCATTGCAAGGTGCAATTCTGAAATTTTTTGCTTTTTCCTGCTCCTCTTAGCATGATAAAGAAGATTCAAAGAGAGTGAGATGCCAGCTCCTTTCATTCAGTCAGTAGCTTCAATCATTTCTGGACGTTTTTCAATGGCAAAAATCAATGAATATTGTAAATGCACAAACTGCAATTTCTCCGCATTGCAAGGTGCAATTCTGAAATTTTTTGCTTTTTCCTGCTCCTCTTAGCATGATAAAGAAGATTCAAAGAGAGTGAGATGCCAGCTCCTTTCATTCAGTCAGTAGCTTCAATCATTTCTGGTATATGAATAACATGATGTTTTTCAATAGCAAAAATCAATGAATATTGTAAATGCACAAACAGTAATTTCTCCGCATTGCAAGGTGCAATTCTGAAATTTTTGGCTTTTTCCTGCTCCTCTTAGCATGATAAAGAAGATTCAAAGAGAGTGAGATGCCAGCTCCTTTCATTCAGTCAGTAGCTTCAATCATTTCTGGACGTTTTTCAATGGCAAAAATCAATGAATATTGTAAATGCACAAACAGTAATTTCTCCGCATTGCAAGGTGCAATTCTGAAATTTTTTGCTTTTTCCTGCTCCTCTTAGCATGATAAACAAGATTCAAAGAGAGTGAGATGCCAGCTCCTTTCATTCAGTCAGTAGCTTCAATCATTTCTGGACGTTTTTCAATGGCAAAAATCATTGAATATTGTAAATGCACAAACAGTAATTTCTCCGCATTGCAAGGTGCAATTCTGAAATTTTTTGCTTTTTCCTGCTCCTCTTAGCATGATAAAGAAGATTCAAAGAGAGTGAGATGCCAGCTCCTTTCATTCAGTCAGTAGCTTCAATCATTTCTGGACGTTTTTCAATGGCAAAAATCAATGAATATTGTAAATGCACAAACAGTAATTTCTCCGCATTGCAAGGTGCAATTCTGAAATTTTTTGCTTTTTCCTGCTCCTCTTAGCATGATAAAGAAGATTCAAAGAGAGTGAGATGCCAGCTCCTTTCCTTCAGTCAGTAGCTTCAATCATTTCTGGTATATGAATAACATGATGTTTTTCAATGGCAAAAATCAATGAATTTTGTAAATGCACAAACAGTAATTTCTCCGCATTGCAAGGCGCAATTCTGAAATTTTTTGCTTTTTCCTGCTCCTCTTAGCATGATAAAGAAGATTCAAAGAGAGTGAGATGCCAGCTCCTTTCATTCAGTCAGTAGCTTCAATCATTTCTGGACATTTTTCAATGGCAAAAATCAATGAATATTGTAAATGCACAAACAGTAATTTCTCCGCATTGCAAGGTGCAATTCTGAAATTTTTTGCTTTTTCCTGCTCCTCTTAGCATGATAAAGAAGATTCAAAGAGAGTGAGATGCCAGCTCCTTTCATTCAGTCAGTAGCTTCAATCATTTCTGGACGTTTTTCAATGGCAAAAATCAATGAATATTGTAAATGCACAAACAGTAATTTCTCCGCATTGCAAGGTGCAATTCTGAAATTTTTTGCTTTTTCCTGCTCCTCTTAGCATGATAAAGAAGATTCAAAGAGAGTGAGGTGCCAGCTCCTTTCATTCAGTCAGGAGCTTCAAACATTTCTGGTATATGAATAACATGTTTTTCAATGGCAAAAATCAATGAATATTGTAAATGCACAAACTGCAATTTCTCCGCATTGCAAGGTGCAATTCTGAAATTTTTTGCTTTTTCCTGCTCCTCTTAGCATGATAAAGAAGATTCAAAGAGAGTGAGATGCCAGCTCCTTTCATTCAGTCAGTAGCTTCAATCATTTCTGGTATATGAATAACATGATGTTTTTCAATGGCAAAAATCAATGAATATTGTAAGTGCACAAACAGTAATTTCTCCGCATTGCAAGGTGCAATTCTGAAATTTTTTGCTTTTTCCTGCTCCTCTTAGCATGATAAAGAAGATTCAAAGAGAGTGAGATGCCAGCTCCTTTCATTCAGTCAGTAGCTTCAATCATTTCTGGACGTTTTTCAATGGCAAAAATCAATGAATATTGTAAATGCACAAACTGCAATTTCTCCGCATTGCAAGGTGCAATTCTGTAATTTTTTGCTTTTTCCTGCTCCTCTTAGCATGATAAAGAAGATTCAAAGAGAGTGAGATGCCAGCTCCTTTCATTCAGTCAGTAGCTTCAATCATTTCTGGTATATGAATAACATGATGTTTTTCAATAGCAAAAATCAATGAATATTGTAAATGCACAAACAGTAATTTCTCCGCATTGCAAGGTGCAATTCTGAAATTTTTGGCTTTTTCCTGCTCCTCTTAGCATGATAAACAAGATTCAAAGAGAGTGAGATGCCAGCTCCTTTCATTCAGTCAGTAGCTTCAATCATTTCTGGACGTTTTTCAATGGCAAAAATCATTGAATATTGTAAATGCACAAACAGTAATTTCTCCGCATTGCAAGGTGCAATTCTGAAATTTTTTACTTTTTCCTGCTCCTCTTAGCATGATAAAGAAGATTCAAAGAGAATGAGATGCCAGCTCCTTTCATTCAGTCAGTAGCTTCAATCATTTCTGGTATATGAATAACATGATGTTTTTCAATCGCAAAAATCAATGAATATTGTAAATGCACAAACAGTAATTTCTCCGCATTGCAAGGTGCAATTCTGAAATTTTTTGCTTTTTCCTGCTCCTCTTAGCATGATAAAGAAGATTCAAAGAGAGTGAGATGCCAGCTCCTTTCATTCAGTCAGTAGCTTCAATCATTTCTGGACGTTTTTCAATGGCAAAAATCAATGAATATTGTAAATGCACAAACAGTAATTTCTCCGCATTGCAAGGTGCAATTCTGAAATTTTTTGCTTTTTCCTGCTCCTCTTAGCATGATAAAGAAGATTCAAAGAGAGTGAGATGCCAGCTCCTTTCCTTCAGTCAGTAGCTTCAATCATTTCTGGTATATGAATAACATGATGTTTTTCAATGGCAAAAATCAATGAATTTTGTAAATGCACAAACAGTAATTTCTCCGCATTGCAAGGCGCAATTCTGAAATTTTTTGCTTTTTCCTGCTCCTCTTAGCATGATAAAGAAGATTCAAAGAGAGTGAGATGCCAGCTCCTTTCATTCAGTCAGTAGCTTCAATCATTTCTGGACATTTTTCAATGGCAAAAATCAATGAATATTGTAAATGCACAAACAGTAATTTCTCCGCATTGCAAGGTGCAATTCTGAAATTTTTTGCTTTTTCCTGCTCCTCTTAGCATGATAAAGAAGATTCAAAGAGAGTGAGATGCCAGCTCCTTTCATTCAGTCAGTAGCTTCAATCATTTCTGGACGTTTTTCAATGGCAAAAATCAATGAATATTGTAAATGCACAAACAGTAATTTCTCCGCATTGCAAGGTGCAATTCTGAAATTTTTTGCTTTTTCCTGCTCCTCTTAGCATGATAAAGAAGATTCAAAGAGAGTGAGGTGCCAGCTCCTTTCATTCAGTCAGGAGCTTCAAACATTTCTGGTATATGAATAACATGTTTTTCAATGGCAAAAATCAATGAATATTGTAAATGCACAAACAGTAATTTCTCCGCATTGCAAGGTGCAATTCTGAAATTTTTTGCTTTTTCCTGCTCCTCTTAGCATGATAAAGAAGATTCAAAGAGAGTGAGATGCCAGCTCCTTTCATTCAGTCAGTAGCTTCAATCATTTCTGGACGTTTTTCAATGGCAAAAATCAATGAATATTGTAAATGCACAAACTGTAATTTCTCCGCATTGCAAGGTGCAATTCTGAAATTTTTTGCTTTTTCCTGCTCCTCTTAGCATGATAAAGAAGATTCAAAGAGAGTGAGATGCCAGCTCCTTTCATTCAGTCAGTAGCTTCAATCATTTCTGGACGTTTTTCAATGGCAAAAATCAACGAATATTGTAAATGCACAAACAGTAATTTCTCCGCATTGCAAGGTGCAATTCTGAAATTTTTTGCTTTTTCCTGCTCCTCTTAGCATGATAAAGAAGATTCAAAGAGAGTGAGATGCCAGCTCCTTTCATTCAGTCAGTAGCTTCAATCATTTCTGGACGTTTTTCAATGGCAAAAATCAATGAATATTGTAAATGCACAAACTGTAATTTCTCCGCATTGCAAGGTGCAATTCTGAAATTTTTTGCTTTTTCCTGCTCCTCTTAGCATGATAAAGAAGATTCAAAGAGAGTGAGATGCCAGCTCCATTCATTGAGTCAGTAGCTTCAATCATTTCTGGACGTTTTTCAATGGCAAAAATCAATGAATATTGTAAATGCACAAACAGTAATTTCTCCGCATTGCAAGGTGCAATTCTGAAATTTTTTGCTTTTTCCTGCTCCTCTTAGAATGATAAAGAAGATTCAAAGAGAGTGAGATGCCAGCTCCTTTCATTCAGTCAGTACCTTCAATCATTTCTGGACGTTTTTCAATGGCAAAAATCAATGAATATTGTAAATGCACAAACAGTAATTTCTCCGCATTGCAAGGTGCAATTCTGAAATTTTTTGCTTTTTCCTGCTCCTCTTAGCATGATAAAGAAGATTCAAAGAGAGTGAGATGCCAGTTCCTTTCATTCAGTCAGTAGCTTCAAACATTTTTGGTATATGAATAACATGATGTTTTTCAATGGCAAAAATCAATGAATATTGTAAATGCACAAACAGTAATTTCTCCGCATTGCAAGATGCAAGTCTGAAATTTTTTGCTTTTTCCTGCTCCTCTTAGCATGATAAAGAAGATTCAAAGAGAGTGAGATGCCAGCTCCTTTCATTCAGTCAGTAGCTTCAAACATTTCTGGTATATGAATAACATGATGTTTTTCAATGGCAAAAATCAATGAATATTGTAAATGCACAAACAGTAATTTCTCCGCATTGCAGGGTGCAAGTCTGAAATTTTTTGCTTTTTCCTGCTCCTCTTAGCATGATAAAGAAGATTCAAAGAGAGTGAGATGCCAGCTACTTTCATTCAGTCAGTAGCTTCAATCATTTCTGGACGTTTTTCAATGGTAAAAATCAATGAATATTGTAAATGCACAAACAGTAATTTCTCCACATTGCAAGGTGCAATTCTGAAATTTTTTGCTTTTTCCTGCTCCTCTTAGCATGATAAAGAAGATTCAAAGAGAGTGATATGCCAGCTCCTTTCATTCAGTCAGTAGCTTCAAACATTTCTGGTATATGAATAACATGATGTTTTTCAATGGCAAAAATCAATGAATATTGTAAATGCACAAACAGTAATTTCTCCGCATTGCAAGGTGCAATTCTGAAATTTTTTGCTTTTTCCTGCTCCTCTTAGCATGATAAAGAAGATTCAAAGAGAGTGAGATGCCAGCTCCTTTCATTCAGTCAGTAGCTTCAATCATTTCTGGATGTTTTTCAATGGCAAAAATCAATGAATATTGTAAATGCACAAACTGTAATTTCTCCGCATTGCAAGGTGCAATTCTGAAATTTTTTGCTTTTTCCTGCTCCTCTTAGCATGATAAAGAAGATTCAAAGAGAGTGAGATGCCAGCTCCTTTCATTCAGTCAGTAGCTTCAATCATTTCTGGACGTTTTTCAATGGCAAAAATCAATGAATATTGTAAATGCACAAACAGTAATTTCTCCGCATTGCAAGGTGCAATTCTGAAATTTTTTGCTTTTTCCTGCTCCTCTTAGCATGATAAAGAAGATTCAAAGAGAGTGAGATGCCAGCTCCTTTCATTCAGTCAGTACCTTCAATCATTTCTGGACGTTTTTCAATGGCAAAAATCAATGAATATTGTAAATGCACAAACAGTAATTTTTCCGCATTGCAAGGTGCAATTCTGAAATTTTTTGCTTTTTCCCGCTCCTCTTAGCATGATAAAGAAGATTCAAAGAGAGTGAGGTGCCAGCTCCTTTCATTCAGTCAGTAGCTTCAAACATTTCTGGTATATGAATAACATGTTTTTCAATGGCAAAAATCAATGAATATTGTAAATGCACAAACAGTAATTTCTCCGCATTGCAAGGTGCAATTCTGAAATTTTTTGCTTTTTCCTGCTCCTCTTAGCATGATAAAGAAGATTCAAAGAGAGTGAGATGCCAGCTCCTTTCATTCAGTCAGTAGCTTCAATCATTTCTGGACGTTTTTCAATGGCAAAAATCAATGAATATTGTAAATGCACAAACAGTAATTTCTCCGCATTGCAAGGTGCAATTCTGAAATTTTTTGCTTTTTCCTGCTCCTCTTAGCATGATAAAGAAGATTCAAAGAAAGTGAGATGCCAGCTCCTTTCATTCAGTCAGTAGCTTCAATCATTTCTGGACGTTTTTCAATGGCAAAAATCATTGAATATTGTAAATGCACAAACAGTAATTTCTCCGCATTGCAAGGTGCAATTCTGAAATTTTTTACTTTTTCCTGCTCCTCTTAGCATGATAAAGAAGATTCAAAGAGAGTGAGATGCCAGCTCCTTTCATTCAGTCAGTAGCTTCAATCATTTCTGGACGTTTTTCAATGGCAAAAATCATTGAATATTGTAAATGCACAAACAGTAATTTCTCCGCATTGCAAGGTGCAATTCTGAAATTTTTTACTTTTTCCTGCTCCTCTTAGCATGATAAAGAAGATTCAAAGAGAGTGAGATGCCAGCTCCTTTCATTCAGTCAGTAGCTTCAATCATTTCTGGTATATGAATAACATGATGTTTTTCAATCGCAAAAATCAATGAATATTGTAAATGCACAAACAGTAATTTCTCCGCATTGCAAGGTGCAATTCTGAAATGTTTTGCTTTTTCCTGCTCCTCTTAGCATGATAAAGAAGATTCAAAGAGAGTGAGATGCCAGCTCCTTTCATTCAGTCAGTAGCTTCAATCATTTCTGGACGTTTTTCAATGGCAAAAATCAATGAATATTGTAAATGCACAAACAGTAATTTCTCCGCATTGCAAGGTGCAATTCTGAAATTTTTTGCTTTTTCCTGCTCCTCTTAGCATGACAAAGAAGATTCAAAGAGAGTGAGATGCCAGATCCTTTCCTTCAGTCAGTAGCTTCAATCATTTCTGGTATATGAATAACATGATGTTTTTCAATGGCAAAAATCAATGAATTTTGTAAATGCACAAACAGTAATTTCTCCGCATTGCAAGGCGCAATTCTGAAATTTTTTGCTTTTTCCTGCTCCTCTTAGCATGATAAAGAAGATTCAAAGAGAGTGAGATGCCAGCTCCTTTCATTCAGTCAGTAGCTTCAATCATTTCTGGACATTTTTCAATGGCAAAAATCAATGAATATTGTAAATGCACAAACAGTAATTTCTCCGCATTGCAAGGTGCAATTCTGAAATTTTTTGCTTTTTCCTGCTCCTCTTAGCATGATAAAGAAGATTCAAAGAGAGTGAGATGCCAGCTCCTTTCATTCAGTCAGTAGCTTCAATCATTTCTGGACGTTTTTCAATGGCAAAAATCAATGAATATTGTAAATGCACAAACAGTAATTTCTCCGCATTGCAAGGTGCAATTCTGAAATGTTTTGCTTTTTCCTGCTCCTCTTAGCATGATAAAGAAGATTCAAAGAGAGTGAGATGCCAGCTCCTTTCATTCAGTCAGTAGCTTCAATCATTTCTGGACGTTTTTCAATGGCAAAAATCAATGAATATTGTAAATGCACAAACAGTAATTTCTCCGCATTGCAAGGTGCAATTCTGAAATTTTTTGCTTTTTCCTGCTCCTCTTAGCATGACAAAGAAGATTCAAAGAGAGTGAGATGCCAGATCCTTTCCTTCAGTCAGTAGCTTCAATCATTTCTGGTATATGAATAACATGATGTTTTTCAATGGCAAAAATCAATGAATTTTGTAAATGCACAAACAGTAATTTCTCCGCATTGCAAGGCGCAATTCTGAAATTTTTTGCTTTTTCCTGCTCCTCTTAGCATGATAAAGAAGATTCAAAGAGAGTGAGATGCCAGCTCCTTTCATTCAGTCAGTAGCTTCAATCATTTCTGGACATTTTTCAATGGCAAAAATCAATGAATATTGTAAATGCACAAACAGTAATTTCTCCGCATTGCAAGGTGCAATTCTGAAATTTTTTGCTTTTTCCTGCTCCTCTTAGCATGATAAAGAAGATTCAAAGAGAGTGAGATGCCAGCTCCTTTCATTCAGTCAGTAGCTTCAATCATTTCTGGACGTTTTTCAATGGCAAAAATCAATGAATATTGTAAATGCACAAACAGTAATTTCTCCGCATTGCAAGGTGCAATTCTGAAATTTTTTGCTTTTTCCTGCTCCTCTTAGCATGATAAAGAAGATTCAAAGAGAGTGAGATGCCAGCTCCTTTCATTCAGTCAGTAGCTTCAATCATTTCTGGACGTTTTTCAATGGCAAAAATCAATGAATATTGTAAATGCACAAACTGCAATTTCTCCGCATTGCAAGGTGCAATTCTGAAAGTTTTTTGCTTTTTCCTGCTCCTCTTAGCATGATAAAGAAGATTCAAAGAGAGTGAGATGCCAGCTCCTTTCATTCAGTCAGTAGCTTCAATCATTTCTGGTATATGAATAACATGATGTTTTTCAATAGCAAAAATCAATGAATATTGTAAATGCACAAACAGTAATTTCTCCGCATTGCAAGGTGCAATTCTGAAATTTTTGGCTTTTTCCTGCTCCTCTTAGCATGATAAAGAAGATTCAAAGAGAGTGAGATGCCAGCTCCTTTCATTCAGTCAGTAGCTTCAATCATTTCTGGACGTTTTTCAATGGCAAAAATCAATGAATATTGTAAATGCACAAACAGTAATTTCTCCGCATTGCAAGGTGCAATTCTGAAATTTTTTGCTTTTTCCTGCTCCTCTTAGCATGATAAACAAGATTCAAAGAGAGTGACATGCCAGCTCCTTTCATTCAGTCAGTAGCTTCAATCATTTCTGGACGTTTTTCAATGGCAAAAATCATTGAATATTGTAAATGCACAAACAGTAATTTCTCCGCATTGCAAGGTGCAATTCTGAAATTTTTTACTTTTTCCTGCTCCTCTTAGCATGATAAAGAAGATTCAAAGAGAATGAGATGCCAGCTCCTTTCATTCAGTCAGTAGCTTCAATCATTTCTGGTATATGAATAACATGATGTTTTTCAATCGCAAAAATCAATGAATATTGTAAATGCACAAACAGTAATTTCTCCGCATTGCAAGGTGCAATTCTGAAATTTTTTGCTTTTCCCTGCTCCTCTTAGCATGATAAAGAAGATTCAAAGAGAGTGAGATGCCAGCTCCTTTCATTCAGTCAGTAGCTTCAATCATTTCTGGACGTTTTTCAATGGCAAAAATCAATGAATATTGTAAATGCACAAACAGTAATTTCTCCGCATTGCAAGGTGCAATTCTGAAATTTTTTGCTTTTTCCTGCTCCTCTTAGCATGATAAAGAAGATTCAAAGAGAGTGAGATGCCAGCTCCTTTCCTTCAGTCAGTAGCTTCAATCATTTCTGGTATATGAATAACATGATGTTTTTCAATGGCAAAAATCAATGAATTTTGTAAATGCACAAACAGTAATTTCTCCGCATTGCAAGGCGCAATTCTGAAATTTTTTGCTTTTTCCTGCTCCTCTTAGCATGATAAAGAAGATTCAAAGAGAGTGAGATGCCAGCTCCTTTCATTCAGTCAGTAGCTTCAATCATTTCTGGACATTTTTCAATGGCAAAAATCAATGAATATTGTAAATGCACAAACAGTAATTTCTCCGCATTGCAAGGTGCAATTCTGAAATTTTTTGCTTTTTCCTGCTCCTCTTAGCATGATAAAGAAGATTCAAAGAGAGTGAGATGCCAGCTCCTTTCATTCAGTCAGTAGCTTCAATCATTTCTGGACGTTTTTCAATGGCAAAAATCAATGATTATTGTAAATGCACAAACAGTAATTTCTCCGCATTGCAAGGTGCAATTCTGAAATTTTTTGCTTTTTCCTGCTCCTCTTAGCATGATAAAGAAGATTCAAAGAGAGTGAGGTGCCAGCTCCTTTCATTCAGTCAGGAGCTTCAAACATTTCTGGTATATGAATAACATGTTTTTCAATGGCAAAAATCAATGAATATTGTAAATGCACAAACAGTAATTTCTCCGCATTGCAAGGTGCAATTCTGAAATTTTTTGCTTTTTCCTGCTCCTCTTAGCATGATAAAGAAGATTCAAAGAGAGTGAGATGCCAGCTCCTTTCATTCAGTCAGTAGCTTCAATCATTTCTGGACGTTTTTCAATGGCAAAAATCAATGAATATTGTAAATGCACAAACTGTAATTTCTCCGCATTGCAAGGTGCAATTCTGAAATTTTTTGCTTTTTCCTGCTCCTCTTAGCATGATAAAGAAGATTCAAAGAGAGTGAGATGCCAGCTCCTTTCATTCAGTCAGTAGCTTCAATCATTTCTGGACGTTTTTCAATGGCAAAAATCAACGAATATTGTAAATGCACAAACAGTAATTTCTCCGCATTGCAAGGTGCAATTCTGAAATTTTTTGCTTTTTCCTGCTCCTCTTAGCATG